>NW_011889607.1:93856-104963 GCF_000151845.1 Pteropus vampyrus | reverse complement strand
AATACCTCCCTGGCACCACACTGGCAGGCTGGCAATGTAGGCAGAGCCTGAAGGTAGAAACTGGCAGAACTTCATCTCAAAGGAAATGGCCCAAGAGGGGAAAATGATGAAACAGCAAAAGTCTGTGGCCTAAACACAAAGCACAGACTGTTATAAATATACTTGACTTTACAGGCTGGAAGAGGCAGACATTTTATTATCTGGTCCTTTCCTCAGAGTTTCTGGTCTCTTTTTTCCTCTCCTCTGTTCAGATACATACTAAGGACCTGCCTTGAGTACCACACCTCAGGCGAACCTTTGTCCTCAAGGATCTCATGGGCTGGCAAGGAAGTCAAGACCTGTCTAAATAGCTGTAACCTATGGTAGAAAATGCTGACACCTGAAGGAAGTGTGGAGCGAATGCTATGAAACTACAGGGGAAGAAGAGGGCATGTTTGGGTGAGGGAGGGAGGTGTTCAATCCAAGCAACTCCATGGAAGAGGTGTCTTTTCAACAGACCCTCAAAGGATGAATAATATTTAAACACTTCTCAATTTGCTAAATAACAAATTGTTGGATACAAATTCATTAATAGCAATTTCATCTATTTGTCAAATGACTAGCTCACTAAAACCTTGTTTCTTTTAACTGTTTATAGAGTTCATAGCAATTTTTGTTTTATCAAGGCTTCTAAATATTTAGTTAATTATTATTTTTAAAAATTTCAGGCAATGTTCATGTTTCAAATGTCAAAAATATTTTAAGGTTGGCTCCTCTCTTTCACCCAATTTTAAATCCATCTGCTGCCTCTGTAAGCTTCTGTGACTCCAGTGACTTTATTCCCACAGGTATCCCCTTTTGCAGACACAAACTTGAAGTTTTCTCTGTCTCATGACTATTCTTTTGTAATTTTGACATGTTTTTTGTTTTTGTTTTTGTTTTTCTTTCTTTCTTTCTTTCTTTTTTTTTTGGTGTTTTAAAAATAAGCAGAATAACAACAAACACCTCTGTGCCCACTGTTCAGTTTTAACAAATCTTAACATTTTGCCATATTTGTTTCAAATGATTTTTCCCCAGAAACAAAATATTACAGATATAAACCCTTGCCTGTGATTTGATTCCTTTCTTTTTTCTTCTTTAGAATCTGACACTTCTCATTCCCATGTTTGTTTAACTTTACTTATGCTTGATTCATAAAAAAGGTTTAGTATTGTTTTTTATTTTTACGAACTATATATATACACATATGTATACATATACTATAAAATCTGTTTGTGTTCTTCTAAACGTTGTCTTTATGAATTATCCATAATTAAACGGAGTTGTTAATTCATTTTAAATTACTGTACAATATTATGTTTTACAACTATACTACAATCTATCTATTCTGCTGATGACCATTTAGATTATTTCCAATTTTTTATTATTACAAACAAAGCTGGAATGCATTCTGTATTTATGCTAGAATCTCTCTAGAGTATATTACTAAAAATGGCATTCTTAGTTTATAGGTTATGCCCATCTTCACCTTTGTTAGGTATTGCCTAATTGATTGTCAAAATATTTGGACTAATTTACTCTTACCAGCAATATTTCTGTTTATCAAGCAAGGGACAAGGGTAAACCACACAGATAATACAGGATACAGGTATGTTTCAACCTGCAGGTATAAGGGGATGCATGTGGTGCCCCAGATTCTGACCTTTTCCTCGGGAAGTGTACTGAGGCCAGGCACAGCTGGACGTACCAGGTATTATGTACAAGGGAGAGACTACAAATTTCCTATTGCCCCACACATTAGAGGAGTATGGAGGAGTATGGAGGAATCAGGATCATCAAACAAAGCTAGCTTTGCGATCATAGTTTCAGCCTTCCAGGTGTGAGAAATGTGTTAGAGACAGCCAAATAATTGAGAGAATTTATAGACCAGAGGCTTTGCAGCCCTCCCTGAAGAGCAGGCTCATTACTAGGCTATCTGAAAGAGGTTCACAATGGGTCATTCAATAGACAAACTGGTTTATCTCTCTACATTACACCTTTGATCCTAGGGCCTTGATAAACAGAAGCCTTCTGACCCAGGACATGTGTTAGTTGAGAACATTGTGACAAGTGTGCATCATGGGCTTTGAAAGGCATCAAAGGTATTTTGGGACTTCTTTTCCATATCTGTAATACAAAGGGAGGAAGAGTGCTTTAAAATTTTTTAATATAGGCCTTTAATCTACCTAGAATTTATTTTTGTTATGAAAGTAGAAATTTCATTATTTAAAAAATATGATTAACATGTTATCTTAGTCCTATTTTTTGACTAATTTATCCTTTCCTCCATTGATTTGTAGTGCCCCCTCTGCCACTTACCAAGTTTCCATATATATATGCGTCAGTTTCTGTTCCTTTGGTCTATTTCTCTACACATAGGGCTTATATCATACACTCTTAGTTCTCCTTACTTTGCAATCAGTCTTCATTTTTGAAAGAGCGTCTCTCAACGTTGTGATCTTAAAAATTATTTTGTTTATTCTTGATCCTTTGCTCTTCCACTTGAATTTTAGACCTAGCTTGTCACGTTACCTGAAAATTCTGTTGTGTTGTTATATTAAAAATAGAAAATATAAATCAATATACATATTGAATTGATAGATTTGGGGGAACTGATAGCTTTATGATAAAATGTATTCTTATCTGAAATGATGATATAGCTCACCATCCTTTATATCTTTCAATATTATCTTTGAGGAAACAATAATTAGATAGGATTCTCCACTTGAGTTTGGAACAAATTGAGAAATAGAGGAGTAGTACTTGGGAGGCCAAAATATTAACTTTACTGCTGATAGAGATCAGGTTAGAGTGTGTGGCTTTAGGTCAGATAGCCAAGTGCTTGGTAAATCAAGCCAACAAATATTAGTAAGCATTCAAAAGATTTATACAAACAATCTAATAGAGATAGCTATATATAAGACACTGTTGGCAGTTTTCTCGCCAAGAAGAAAAACAGAATTGAGCCTAGCATGCCCAGATTATTCTTTCTAAATTTACTAATTAATGTTGCTTTGCCCTCCAAGGGCGGAGAGACTGAGATTGTCATACCAGTAGAACTCCTTTCGAATGGATGGAAGTCTTCTGTAGGAAAGAAGTGTTCTTTCCTTACAGGTACACAAGATTTTTTTCTTTTTAATTGAGAACAAAATTTATTTCCAATTACATTTTTCATTGGTTATTATGGTTATATAAGAATTATATTGGTTTATAGATGATGAATACCACACTTGTTTATCCATTCATCAGCTGGTAGACATTTGAGTTTCCAGTTTTGAGTTATTATGAATGATGATGCTCTGAATATTTGTGTCCAATATTTTCCATGAACATATGCATAAACTTATGCTTTCGATTCCCTTGGGTGAAATTTCCTAGTAGTAGAATTCCTGGATAATATAGTAACTCTATGTTTAAATCTTTGAGGAATGGCCAAATTGTTTTCCACAGTGGCTGTACCATTTTACATTTCTACCACAGTGTATGAGGGTTCCAATTTCTCCATATCCTTGCCAACACATATTTGTTTGTTTTTCAATTCCAGCCATCCTAATGGGTGTGAAGTGTATCTCAAGTTTGTTTGTTTGTTTGTTTTTGTTCCACCACCTTGCCTTTCCCTCAGGTCTTCTCTGCCCATCCTCTCTTCCAGGACAACATTGTGTCTTAAAAGCACAAAGGAAATTCATTCAAAGGGAAGAATGCCTGACTATCCTCAGTAGAATTCAGTGACTTGGCACACCTGGCTCTTGTAGTCCCACACTTGTTACCTACAATAAATATGTTCTGTTTCCAGATCAGTCTTCCTCACTACATCGTAACAGTCTTCCTCACTACATCGTACATGCCACATGTGGCACTGGGCATAGTTCTGTGTACACAATAGGTGTCGATGAATGTTTAGTGAGTGAATGCAGAGAGGAAACACGTGGCATCTAGGTGGGGCCCAGAAAGCATCCCCTGGATCTTATGTTTTAGTAAGAGTGTCTTATTTAAGATTTTCCCCACATTTATGCCCTGATCCCATTTTTAGGGTGACGGCATATGCCCTGTCCCATCTTGTCTTTTTTTTAAAATAACTTTTCATTTTTCAATTACAGGTGACATATAACATTATGTTATTTTCAGGTGTACAACATAGTGATTAGACATTTATATAACTTACAAAGTGATCACCCCAATAAATCTAGTACCTATCTGAGACCACACATAGTTATTACAATAGTACTGACTATATTCTCTCTGCTATACTTTACATCCCCATGAGTATTTTGTAACTACCAATTTGTACTTTTTAATTCCTTCCCTTTTTTCACCCATCCTCCCCCCCCACCACCTCCATCTGGCATCTATCAAAATGTTCTCTGTATCTATGAGTTTGTTTCATTTTTTTTTTCTTTTCTTAGTCTCTTGTTACAGCCTTTGTTTTAAAGTTTATTTCATCTGGTGTAAGTGTTGCTACTTCAGCTTTTTAAAAAATTTTCATTTTCATGAAATATCTTTTTCCATCCTTTACTTGTGTGTGTGTGTCTTTTGATCTGAAGTGAGTCTTTTGTAGGCAGTATATGTAAGGGTCTTATTTTCTTATCCATTCAGCCACCCTATGCCTTTTGATTGGAGCATTTAATTCATTTACATTTAAAGTAATTGGTGATCGATGTGTTGTTATTGCCATTGTATTATTCATGTTTGATCTTTTTTTTTTTTCCTTCTTCTTCTCTCCAAAGAAGTCTCTTTAACATTTCTTGCAAAGATTGATTTTTTTGGGCTGTCAACATTTAAAACACTCTGTTTTATTGCCTACTCCTTAGCGTCCCCTCCTCTCCTGCCCCTGGTTGTGAGAAGTGGGGGCCCTCCAAAGGCATCCCTCTCCCCTGGGTGCAGCAGCGTTCTTGCAGCAGGGGGCAGCAGCGGCACACTTCAGGTGCTCAGGAGGGTGGGGTACTGTGGGGTGCCCTGTGGGGAGGAGCTTGAAGGAAGAAACCTGTAGAGTGGAAAAGCTAACTCGTTCTCAGTTCCACTTCAGAGCCAAACCCACACCCTGTGGTGAGTTGAGCCACAAACACCATGTTTTTTTTTTGTAAAGCTGACAGTCTTCTTCAGGAGGGAGGAGGATGACTTTTGAGGACCTGGCTTTTTGTTTTTTGCTTTTTCCTAATTCTTTACCCTCTGCTTTTACCCATGAAAGCTCTAGTTCTTCCAACTTTCCCTTTCCCGTATTTTCATTTCCTCCTTTTCCCTACCACCAGGATCATGAGCCAATCTAAACATTCACCTCATTGATATCCGGTCACTCAGGGAATAAATAGATGGAGCATGTGGGAGAGGCAAAGCTAGCCAGCTCCCCTATCTCCTCCCCCCACCCCCCACAGAGGCATCACATTTATCTTAGAGACTATAATCAGCACTAATCAAAGGCCTCTGGCAATCTCTTACACATTTTGGTATTCCCACTCCCTTGCTGTATCCTCTACCCAGACAGGGTGAGAATATGAGCACCTACCTGCAATCTGGCCTATAACTTGGTCTAAACCTGCGTGCCATGTGGGGAAGGAATCCGGGGGGCACAACATCTGGAATTGGGGATCAAAGCACAGTAGTGGGGAGCAGTTTTGTAAAGATCCCTCAAAAAATGTGACCTTGTACCTTCTCACTGCTTTTGCCCCAATTCTACTGTTACGATGCCCTTATGCACTCTCTCCACTCTGGCATATTCCAGTAGAGGCAGTGTGGTTTAGGAGAAAGCAGACGGGAGTTTTATCACCTCCCCCTGGTGGGACTAGACCACAGCCATGTGCTTGATTTTGCTGCTGTGTGGTTTGAGGCAGTCACTTACCTTTGAGCCTCAGTTTTTTTCATCTGCAAATGGATATCAATAATGCTCTCCATAAGTATCCCACAAAATTAAGATAGTCAAATAAGATAATGATATGAAGGTTTTGTAAACAGTAGAATGCTTTTAAAACATCATTTATTATGACTGTTTCTTTTTCAACAGTACTTTGGCTTCTGTTTCATAGACACAGAATTAGGTATTGGGACAAACTGGATTCTTGATGGTTCTATGGCTTTTGAGAGGCAAGACAGGACAGAACAGAGCAGGACTATTTCTAGGGATTTGGCTCATAGTGCTGTGTGAGGAGGGGGATTCTTTTTTTTTTCTGTGGCCAAGAGAGACTAATAGGGAAATCTACCTCTAGAATCCTGGGTCTAGACAAGACCACCAAAGTGTCATTAGTATTAGGCCGTTTTCCTGTCTCTTACCTAAGGCTGTATCTAAACTACCCCAGATGGATAAGCAAGAGCATGGTATATAGTCTGTTTCTTAAGTGTTTCCAGGGAGATTCCATATCCTCTCTCAGTCATTCAGAACTAAGTATGTCTTACAGTGAGTTCTTCTTTGTATTTAATTTCTTACCTTTTGGCTGCAGTCAAAGGTTTTGAATGCTTTGAGGGCAGGGAAAGGATCTATTCATCTTCGTATCCCATCTGAGCCCAGCACAAAGTGGCCGTGGAGTTCAGCTTTTTGACCTGAAACTATTGTTCTATCCTCACCGGAGCTTAGAAATATGCTGGGCACTGTTCTTTGTTGGCTTTAAATACAGTATTTGCAAAGTTCAAAACAAACTTTGCAATAATTTGGCTTGCAGCTTCTCTCCGAATTCTCCCTCAGTTGGGGACCGATTGGAATGGAGTAGGAACTGTAAAGACTGAGCTCCCTGTTTCTGCTCAAGGACAGGCCTTGTGATGGCTTGGCTTGGGCTCCCTTCCTTTCTTTATCAAATAAAATCAGCCCTTGAAGGAAATTGGCTCCAGATTGCGAGAAACAGGAAGTGGAGCTGAGAAGCGGGGTCTGGGAAGGGAAACCAGAAAATTAGCTCAGGCCCAGCCCAGTCAGTGCCAGGCTCCCTGCCTCATTCATTGCCTACCGCTCTGTCCTTTTGTCAGCACCTCTAGCTCCACCTACCCTTTTCCTGGGTCCTGGCATGTGAGGCTGAAAGGGACTGAGGACGTTGTCAAGGCCAGCACTACCAAGCCTTCCAGCCTGTGTTTGATACTTCCAGGGATGGGAATTTTGCTACTTCTCCAGGAAATCAGCTCCATTTTGCCTCTTATGCAGCTGAAATCTGCCTCTTCCAGTTATCCCCACTGGCCCACGTGGGACTCTCCTCTGTGGGGCAGGCCCTCAGATGCCTTAGTCTCCAGACTTACTTCCCCCGCCACCTCCCACACCCCCACCCCACCCCAGAGGAGGTCCTGATAGAAGCAGAGTTTCTCAGAAACTTACAAACCCAAAGGAAGTCAGTACTGGAACCTCAGCGGGAAGGAAATGCTGAGAACAAAGAGCTGTTAGTGGGCCCTTTCCTTGCCAAAGAGATGCACTTGGTTCACCCCGATGTTTACTACAATCTTGACATACCGCCTTTCTACCTCCTGTGTGCCCAGTGTCTTTCAAGAAGAGCTTTCCTCCCAGTCGGCTCACTTTACTAATTTTTTGCTGAAATGTGTTGAAGTATATTTAAAGACATAATGAAATTCCGCTCCTAAGTACTTTAGTATATACCTTTAAAACATAAGAATATTTATCTGCAGAGCTGAAATAAAAATATAATGCTCAACAAAATTAATTATAATCTTCTGATATTATCTATTATTAAATTCATGTTCAACATCTCCCCTGTTGTCCCCAAAATGTCTTTGATTGCTGTTTCATCCAAGCCAGGATCTAATCTAGGACTATGTACTACATCTGGTTTTTATGGTACTTAAGGCTCTTTTAATTATGATGCAAACTTTGTAAAGTACTCATACAACTCAACACCAAAAAAACAAACAATCCGATTAAAAAATGGGCAGAGGACCTGAATAGGCATTTATCCAAAGAGGACATACAGATGACCAATAGACATATGAGAAGATGCTCAAAGTCACTAATCATCAGAGAAATGCAAATTAAAACCACAATGAGATATCACCTCACACCTGTCAGAATGGCTATCATCAATAATTCAAAAAACAAGTTTTGGTGAGAATGTGAAGAAAGGGTAATGTGCACTGTTGGTGGGATTGCAAATTGGTGCAGCCACTGTGGAAAACAGTTTGGAGATTTCTCAAAAAATTAAAACTAGAACTACCTTATGACCCAGCAATTCCACTTCTGGGTATTTATCTGAAGAAAACCAAAACACTAATTTGAAAAGATATATGCACCTTATGTTTACTGCACTGCTATTTACAATAGCCAAGATATGGAAGCAACCTAAGTTGAATGGACGATAAGATAAAGAGGTGGTATATATATATACACATATACAGATACACACACATACATGCAATGAAATATTATTCAGCCATTAAAAAATGAAACCTTACCGTTTGCAATGACATGGATGGACCTAGAGGACATTATGCCAAGTGAAATAAGTCGGAGAAAGACAAATACCATATGATTTCACTTATATGTGGAATCTAAAGAACAAAATAAATGAACAAAACAAAAACAGACATAGGGACAGAGAACAAACTGGTGATTGTCAGATGGGAGGGGGTTAGGGGCTGCATAAAAAAAGTGAAGGGATTAAGAAGTACAAATTGGTAGTTACAAAATAGTCACAGGAATGTGAAGTACAGCATAGGGAATATAGTCAATAATATTGTAATACTTATGTATAGTGCCAGGTGGGTACTAGACAATTGGGAGATCATTTTGTAGATTATGTAAATGTCTAACCCCTTTGCTATACTCCTGAAACTAATATAAAATAATATTGAATGTCGACTCTAATTGAAGAATAAAAATTAAGAAAAAAAGAAAGAAAAATAAGCAAAAACAATTGTTATGCCGATAAATGGAAGGGGATGTCCCGTCCTCTGGATTTATCTGCCTATTTCTTTGTTGTAGTGTAGCTGGCTTTTCTATGCCCTTTATTTCCTATAAATGGTAGATTAGATTTGAAGGTTTGATTCAATTCAGTTAAACATTTTTTAGCAAGGATATATTCTCAGTGATGTTGGAACTTTATGTTGCCTCACATCGGGAAACATATCTGGTTGTCCTACTACTAGTAATGCTAAGATTAACCCCTGGATTAAGTGCTGATGGTTTGACCCCTTCATTGTGTTTTCTTCTTGTGACCAGGAGGAAATCTGTGTGGTTGCTGTATTATAGAGCCAGACAAATGTCAAGTGATGTGTATTTTAAAGTCACTATTGATCAGAAAAGGAAAAGGTAGGGCTGGGAAGGATGGAGTTTCCATTTGTGCTACTGTGTTCTGTTCTTGTGTAAATTATTTAACACTCAGGGCCTTAGTTTTCCTGTCTGTAAGATAAAGGGTTTGATCTAAAAGATCTCTGACATTCCTTTCCACTTTAAACTTTTTTTTTTTTAATTTGCAATTGTGGTAAATACACATAACATAAAATTTACCATCTTAACCATTTTTAAGTGTATAGTTCAGTAGAGTTAATTATTTTCATTGTTCTGCAACCATCATCACCATCCATTACCAGAACTTTTTCATCTTGCAAATCTGAAACTCTGTACCCAGTAAACAACTCCAGTTTTCCCCCTCCATTCAACCCTTGGCAACTACTATTCTACTTTCTGTTTTTATGAGTTTAAATACTTTAGGTACCTTGTATAAGTGGAATCATACAATATTTGTTTTTTTGTGACTGGCTTATTTTACTTAGCATAATCTATTCTAGCTTCATCCATGCCGTAGGGTGTGTAAGAATTTCCTCCCTTTTTAAAGCTGAATAATATTCCATTGTATATGTATACCATATTTTGCTTATCCATTCATCTGTTGATGGACACTTAGGTTCCTTCTACCGTTTGGCTCTTGTGAACAATGCTGCTATAAACATGAGTGTACAAGTATATCCTGTAGATCCTGTTGCAATTCTTTTTTTGTATCCAGAGCAGTATTGATGGATCATATGGCACTTCTTTTTTTAATTTTTTAAGGAACTGCCTAACTGTTTTCCATAAAGGCTGCACCATTTTACATTCTCACCTACAGAACATAAGGGTTTCAACTTTTCTATGCCCTTGCCAACACTTGTTGTTTTCTGTTTTTGTTTTGTTTTGTTTTAATAAAGTCATCCTAATGGATATAAGATACTATCTCATTGTGGTTTTGATTTTCATTTCTCTGATATTAGTGATGTAGAGCATTTTTTCATATGCTTGTTGGTCATTCGTATATCTCCTTTGGAGGAATGTCCATTCAAGTCCTTTGCCTATTTTTTAATTGGGTAATTTGGATTTTTGTTGTTGAGTTCTAAGAGTTGTTTATGTATTCTGGTTAGTAACCCTTTATCAGTTTTATGATTTGCAAATATATTCTCCCATTCTGTAGTTTGCCTTTTCATTGTGTTGATTATGTCCTTTGATACACACAAACTTCAAGTCTATAAAACTTGAGCTGCAATTCTTCCTCTCATCTTTGGCCCATAGTTTCAGCCTAAGGACCTTAACTTCTTTCCCCTAAATAAGTGGTATTCCTATCTCACTGTTTCTTTGATAATTCATATCTCAGTACAGAATTCTAAGTTCTTACAGCTAGAATAGATCTTAGACATCTCATCTAATCTCATTTTATTAATGAACAAATTGGGGCCCACTCTTAACAACAGACCTGGATCTAAAATGTGAATCTTCGCCCTCTCTATCCTGTGCTCTATTTCACCAGCATTGTGATTCAACTCTACAAGTCTACTGGTTATTTTAATGAACTCCCCAGGAAACATAACATATTATAGGAAAAGACAACCAAGCTATTAAGAGGGAATTTTTCTTCCATTGAAGTTCTGCTATGGGGAAATTTGCATGGGTTTGTTATATGTAATCTACATATTTAAAAAGTTTTTTATATTCTAAAAGCAATTATACATATTCTGGGATCAGTAGATTGGGAGCTGACCTAGAGACCAGGATAAGCGGTATAGATCAGTGTGCTTCTCTGGATGAAGTCTAACTTGTGATCAGCACTAAACCTGTAGAGGATGGCCATTATTTTTTTATCTGCCTATCTTCCACCCCTCTTCTGATAAAAGCTCTCTGATTTTCTTTAGGGCACCACTCTTC
>NW_011889607.1:86704-92273 GCF_000151845.1 Pteropus vampyrus | reverse complement strand
TATATTTTATTTTCCACATTAAAAACATGATTCTGCGAAGTCTACAGGCTTTTCCAGACTACCAGAGAGGAGTGTGGCATAAGGAAGGTTAAGGTTCTTATGGACCAGGTCAGCCATCTGAGTTACGCAGGGTGTAGCAGAGAAGGCGATTGCCTTGACTCTCAACTCTGGCAAGGGTCCTGGTTACCAGGGCACTTCCCTTGGAGGGGCAGAGAACCCTCCTCACTTTGGTCTGGATGCAGAGGGCACAGAGGATAGAACTGGGGCAGAAACTGGTAAAGAACCTGCAGAAAAGGAGCCTGGTTAGGCAGGATGAAGCTGAAATGACAAAAACCATCTTCCTGGCAGAGCAGCAGCAGCTGCATCCCTTCTTGAGTTGTTGCTGACAAAGACTCTCTCCTTGGCTCCATTCCCTGATCTCATCCTGCAGCACTGGACCCACTATTGAACCAATCTTGGGCCTCTTCATCCTTGCCCTGATCTTTGGAAGCTCCACAGCTCTGAGACAACCTATTTGGTCAGACATTGCTTTGTCCTTAGGTGTAACCCTTCATGACCCCGACTGATGACCCCAAGACTTTGGACCTCTCAGCTGGCACTCCTAGTCCCATGGCCCAAGGTCCAAAGCCTTCTGCCAAGCTGAGAACCACATTATACAGTTGTGCTGGATTACTGCAAAAGAGCACTGACCAGAGAGAGAAGTGGAGGCTGAAATCTAGCCTTTGCTAGATTTGTTGTGGGCTGTGTCCAGCTGGAGGGGCTCCTCTTCTAACTCATACGAAGACACAGCAGAAGCCATGGACTAGAGCTACTAGTGATATTGCCCACCTCGTAATGAATTCTTCCACAGATATTTCATTGCGCAGTTTAATGTTCATAGAATCATAGTCATAGGGTTCAGGGGTTCTGAAGTTCTGAATAGTTACTTAGTCTAGCCCCAACTCCAAATACCGTGTCCAGCCCCTTCTGAGTAAAGTGTGGTATTTTGAGCTCCCCCTCCCTTCATACATTTAGGTTTTGACATTATACCTACAACAATCTCTCTCTCTCTCTCTCTCTCTCTCTCTCTCTCTCTCTCTCTCTCTCTCTCTCTCTCCCTTTCACCTTCCTCTTCTTCTTCTCCTCCTTCTTCTCCTCTTCCTCTTCCTCTTTCTGACTCATGGCTTGTAATATCCTCATGGATTAGCCAAGAAATAAATATAAGCTATCTTGTAATCTTTTATCTAATTCATAATGAATATCATTGGTAAACACATTCAACTGAAAACTGCTTATGCTGAAACATTAAAATTTATTTTTAGCTAAAAATTGAAAAATAAAAATCTTCCTGACAAAAGTTAGGCCAGCAAAATTTGAGTCAGAAAATTTGGACTTCATAGAAAGCCATAAAAGAAAACCTACAGTGGGCGTATTAGTTAAGATATTTTTGGTTGCAGAGAACATGAACCTCAACTAAGCTGGCTAAAAAGGAGGACTGGGAGGGGTCTTCATGGCTTACATAACTGTAAAGTCCACAAATAGCTCTTTCGGATGCAGCTTGATAGGGCTTCGGTTTGGTTTCCATGGAAGTCTCTAGAGCGCTAAGTGGTGGCTTAGCGCTCAACCAAGTTTCCCTCACCATAACAAAATGGCTGCAGTGCTTCCAGGCCTCACATCTTCATACCACACTAGTCAAATGAAGAGAAAGGAACTGCTTTCCCAGAAGCCCCCACCAAAATATTTTTTCCAACCTCACTGGCCTGATTTCAGTCATATTCTGCTTCTTGCAGAGTTCACTGGAGATGGGATTTTGCTGATGAGCTGAGGCCTGAGCCATGGTCCCTACTTTAGCCAGGAGTGGAGTTGGCTTTCCTTAAAGTCCCTGGTTGCCTGGTGGAAATATGGTTATTGGATAAAAGTTGGGGTAATCACCAGGAATAAGGACATGGATATTGTTGGGAAGTGGGGGACAATAATAATGGCGAAAACTTTAGTAAAATTTGATATCATTCCAATACAGATAAAGAAACCAAGCAATGAGATATAACTTAATAAAAGCATTTAAATGAAAAAAAATTGATTTTAGTGAAAAACACTTCATTTGAAAAAAATTAAAATGGATAAAAATAGAAATGTTTCAAGAATGTGTCATAGAAAGATGATGGAGGAATTAAATTGACTTAGTGGTGTTCGTTCTAGAAAACACATTCCTGATAAAAATGAATCAATGTTGGTATAATTGACTTTAAATATTTGTGTCGAAAACCTCCGTAGGGCCAAAATGGCAGCAGTGGAAATGCTCTCTATCCATCTACACTAAATCCTAGGGAGGGTGCCTCTTGGAGGCACTTACCAGCCTTCTCATCAATAATCTCTTTTAGTTCTGGGACTCTCAATAAATACAATGACTTGCGTGTGTAGAATTGAATTCCCTCACTGTTTTAAAAATTGTACTAAATGCCTGCCTCCAGAGATCTATCCTTTAGACAATGCCTCAAGGGTAATTAATTTGCAAGTCTCCCTACATTCTAGGAAATAATTTGTCCTGGTAAGATTCCTGGAATTCATGTAGAGACACTGGGGTTGTCTCTTGCAAATTTTTCTCCCACCTTGGGTTAATTTTTTCTCTGGGCGTTTCTGTTCTGAGAACATTCTCTTTGGCAAAAAAAAAAAAAAAAAAAACAGAAGCAAAATACAAAATAGGTTCTGCTTTCTCTTTGTCAACCGCCAACATGACAACATTGACCACAAACAGTGTATCCCTTTTTTGCTTTAAATATGACTTTCTGAAGCCCTTTACAGGACTCAATTCACAGGAGGCTTTCACTTTCTCAAAAGTACATTAGGCATCTATTTCATCTTCTTATGTTCATCAGTGGTTATCACCCCTCTGTCTATTTTAGGCTTACTTTCTGTTACAATCAAATATACAAACGTATGTGTAATTGTATGATTTCTTCAAGTCCTTCCCTTTTTTCACTGACTTGAGATTTCATAGATAAAGTGAATGTTCTTAAGAAGTTATTTGGTTCTTGAGCATTTTTCTAAAGTCTCAAGCCATCGTATTAATATTCTTTTAATTGTTAAAAATCTAGAGAACACATCTTACTGTGCCCTACCATTTCTCTCAGGATCATAAACTTCAAGACTCAGTTGCTTTCTCCCAAGGTTCTTGCCACTTCCACCCTGCCAACTAATTCCGCCTTTTGGCCAAATTTAGGTTCAGAGTGGCAGTTCCCCTTATTACTTCCTCTACTCTCAGAAGATGAAATTGTCAGCAAACAATAATAATAGCTAAAGTCTATTGAGCTCTTGCTGTGTGAAAGGCACCTTTCCTATGAGGAAGCTAGGGCCCGGAGAAGCTAAGTATCTTACTCAAGTTCATCATCTGGCAGATGGTGGAGCATGGACATTAAAGCCAGAGTATGACCCCAGAGCCAAGTTCTGTCTCTTAATAGTTAAAAGACCTTGTCACATAGCATGGTGGTTACCAGAGGGGAAAGGGGGTGGAGGGGAAGATGAAGAGGGTAAAGGGGTCAGATATACGGTGATGGAAAGAGACTAGTCTTGGGGTGGTGAGCACACAACAGAGAATACAGATGTCATATAAAGTTGTACACCTGTAATATATATAATGTTATTAACCAATGTTGCCCCAATAAATTTAATTAAAAACCACAGTCTGGTTTTAAGTCAATAACGTTCCAGCAGGCCTGAGGATGTTGAGATCATCCGTCAGCATCTCCAGCCTTTGGACTGCTTTTGGGATGTGGAGAGGCTTGTGGTGTATTTCCTGCAACTGGTTGTGGGAGCTGTGGTCATCTCACCACAACATCCTTTCTGGATCTCTTCTCTCCTTCCACCCTCAGCTTTCAGTCCTCATGACCTATTACCCAACACCCTCCCCTCTGCACTCCTAACAGGGTTTCCTTGGTTACATCCTAGGATGTCTTCACCCTCTCCCCTCTCTCATAGAGAGGCTTTTCTTAAAAACCTTTGCTTCCTCCTGCCTATGGACCATCTTGCACTCATTACAGACATGGATGACAGAAAGATAACTGTGGCACAGCTCTGGGAGCCACTTGAGGTTAGTGATGGGTTCCCTAGTAGAATGGTTATCTCTTGTGGATTTCTTCTAAACAATTCTGCGCTCTCTCTCTCTCTCTCTCTCTCTCTCTCTTTTTCCTCTAAGGTTAGGTAAGTTTTGGGAATGCAACATTTTTGTGGGGGGCGGGGGTGGTTAAAGTTATCTTGTTTCAATTAAATTGCTACCCAAGCCTGCTTTCTTTTCTATGGTCATTGGGAATACACTTGAATTTATCCCAAATAATAAAAAAAATCAATCATCACAATAAAAACAACTAACACTTACTGAGCTCTTTATATGTGTCAGACCCTGTTCTAAAGGCTTACACTATATAATTTATTTAATTTTCTCAGAACAATTCTATGAAATAAGTACTATTATAATCATTTTACAAATCAGGAAACTGAGGCACTGAAAGGCCACATAACTACTGAGCAGCTCATTTCTGCTGACAGTTTGCACCTAAAATAGAACAAAGCCTATGTATATCTGTTTCTGTTATAAGCCTTTTGTAATATTTTCAAACGATGTATATGATTGAAGGGATCTTAAGGTTGAAAGAAGTATCATTTCACTGAAATAATCTTAAATTCAGTATTACCAAATTTAACCTATAAACCACTATAAACTTAGAAAGCATTATTTCCTTGTCAATAATTCCAATTCTAATATTTGTTATTTTACTTACATAGAATTATAATTTCAGAATATCTTAAATAGTAATTACAACCCAAACTACAAGTATTTCTATCACATAATCATAAGAAAATTCTTTCAATTCTTATTTTTAAGATTTCACCTATGAAAACATGGTTTATTAATGTTTTCACTAATATTTTTGGCTACTATTTCAGTTCTTTCTATATTATTATCAAGTTTTTTGGCTATCATTTAACTCCTGCTCTTTTAAGTGTTTCCAGGCCTAATCTATCCTAAAGTACACCCACCGAGAAACATCTCAGAACATCAGACACTACTGTCTCTGAAAGAATTCTCTTGCTCTATCCCTTGGGTGACTCAGTTCCCTCTGTGGTAGTGGACTGTAATTTTTGACTTGTGCCAGTTAAATCGCAGTCTTGATTTCCCTGGGAGTCCAGCAGCTTTGCTCATAGCTGCAGGTGATATAGTCTTTTGATTACTCTATCACCCCTCTGGCTCTATACATAGCCATTATAATACTATTGACTACATTCCCTATGCCGCACTCTGCATCCCCTGACCATCTTTCAACTACTAATTTGTTCCTCTTTAACCCTTCATCCCTTTCTCCCAGCCTCCCAACACCCTTCCCTCCTGGCAGTCACCAGAATATCCTCTGTATTTGTGAGTCTGTTTTTGTTTAGTTTGTTCTTTTTGTTCCTTAGATTCTTCGTATAAATTAAATTGTACGATATTTATCTTTCTCTGTTTGATTTATTTCACTCAGCATAATAACCTCGAAGTCCATCCATGTCATTGCAAATAGTAGGCTTTCTTTTCTTTTTCTTTTCTTTTCTTTTTTTT
>NW_011889607.1:77619-85804 GCF_000151845.1 Pteropus vampyrus | reverse complement strand
CTAATATATTAATGATCTCCTTAGCAACCATCTTCAACATAGAATTAAGGACAATTATATTTTAACTAAGAAATCTATAATTTCAAAATCTTCAAAACATAACATTAAAAAAAAACATTTTAGCGGGTGTTAAAAAGAGAGTCCAACATCAGCGAAATATTTTTACTTTTTAAAGCTAAGAATACATACATGAAACAATAGCTATAAAGAGAAACTGTAGAAATTCAAGATAGCATGGTCAAAATGCTATGTTGTTCTGGTACTTAGTATAATGTTTTCAAGCATTGAGACCTTGATAATTGTTCTAATATTCTATGTGCTCTAGAGTGCAATAGTTAGGAAATGAGATGTTTTACATGAATATATTTTCCAGTGAGTATCAACTTAAGCAATATTTTTTTCATTCTGATTTTTAAAAAATTCTTGAACAAATCATATACTTTTCTGTCTTATATAAGAAACTGAGTGTACAGATTCTGTTCTTTTTTCCTAGTTTAATATAGTTTTATATAGAAGTTTTGTTGACATATAACTCACATACCAAATACATATTAAGTGTATGATTCAATGTCTTCTAAAAAACATATCACAGAGTTGTGCAACCATCACCACAACCAATTTTAGGACATTTTCATTACTCCAAAAGGAAACTCCATAGCCATTAACAGTCTCTCTCCAACTTTCCCCGAACCTCCAGACCTAGGTAATCACTAATCTTTTTTTGTTTCTACAGACTTGCCTCTACTGGATTTTTCATATAAACAGAATCATACAATATGTGGCCTTTTGTTACTGACTTCTTTCACTTTGTATAATGTTTTCAAGGTTTCATCTCTGTTGTAGCATGTATCAGTACTTCATGCTTTTTTATGGCCAAATAATATTCCATCATAGGTATTTTATTTCTCCATTCATCTCTTAATGGACATTGGGTTGTTTCCACCTTTTGACTATCATGAATAATGCTGCTATGAACATTTGTGTACTGGTTTTTGTGTGGACATATGTTTTCATTCATTTGGATATCTAGGAACAGAATGTCTGGGTCATACGATAATTCCATGTTTAACTTTTTGAGAAACTACTAGAATGTTTTCCAAAGTTTCTGCACCATTTTAGATTCCTACAGCATGTATTGGTACTTGTTATCTGTCTTTTTATTGTAGCCATCCTTGTGAGTATAAAAGTGGTATCTCGCTGTGGTTTTGATTTGCATTTCCCTGATGACAAATGATGTTGAGGCATCTTTTCATGTACTTATTGGCCATTTGTATATCTTCTGTAGAACTGTATATTCACGTCCTTTGCTCATCTTTAATTGGGTTATTTGTCTTTATTATTGAGTCGTAAGAATTCTTTACATGTTAGTCTATTCCTGATGACTTAGAGATTTCTTAAGAGCATCAATGACTGAGGTTCACTGTGATACAATGGAGCTCTCATGGGTTACAGACCAGTAAAAGGCTGTCTGTCCTATGTCAAAAGGCAACATGATGCCTTTTAACAGTTATATAATATATGAATACATTATAACTAATATATTAATGATCTCCTCAGTAACCATCCTCAACAGTTATAAGAGCCTGTCCTCATATATTTATGTATATCTTTTTTTCTAACTCTCTCTATTACCCCTTGTTCTCGCAGCTTCCAGTATTTGTTATTACTCTAGGCAGAGGCTGAGGGTGACTCAGCTTATCAGGCGAATGAGGTGTTTGGGCTTTGAGACAGCTTTCTGCTGTGTTTTGGGTAATTAGAGTTGCCAGGAATCTGATTTCTGGAAGAATTAGATGGTATTTCACATAAGTAGAGATAATAAATTGAATAGGATAGGATTAATTGGGGCAGGCTTTGGGGAGGTGAGTCTTTAGTGAAATCCCCAAGGAGGTAGTGACAATAACCTGGTAGAGAAGAGAAGATTTTTGTAGGAGGGAATCTGCAAGATGTGTATGGGAAACACATCATTAGTTCAATTATCTTGATAACTATGGCCAGAAGCAATGAAGGGAATGAGTCTCCTTTAGAGTTGGTGAAAAGTTTAAATTCAGCCTTTGAACTCAGTACTAGGCTGATAATAATTGGTTTTGATAGGTCAACCTTCCCCTTGTTTGCTGGTGTGAGAGAAAAAAAATAGATCACTCCTCCCTATTTCCTCCTTACCAGCCTCTCCCCCTTACCGACCCCGCCCTGCCCTCAGCTTGTGGCTAAACTGCCCAACTGCCAATTAAAACCCACACTTCCCAGCAGGCCTTGCACCACCCAGAACCCTAGTCCCCACCATTCATTCTGCTCCCCAGCCTAAAGCGGCTCTAACGAATCACCTCCCAGATTCAGGGCACCCACTGCAGGGCCTCTCGCTCTCTGGGGGCCGCTCTCCTCTACCTCCTTTCACTGTGGCTGAACCTGCTACCACTTGACAGTAAACCACACTTGACAGGAACAGGAAGGAGGACGGGGCCCACTGCCCTAGGCCTTCACTAAATCAACAAGGTTGTGCTCCTTCTCCTCCCCCAGCAGGATGCTTCTGAGTCTTCCACTCTTCTTTCCTCTCTCCCAGGGTCTCGGCAAGCTCAGCAGGGGTTCCTCTGGTGGCCTTAGCCTTGACATGTAGAGCCTCTCGGGGTAGGTGGATGTGAAATTAATTTGGGAGCTGTCGACCTGTGCTTTGTGGCAGTTTGCACCTTTCCCCACTGCCAAGGCCTCTCTGGTCTCAGTCACTAATACTTCCTCCTCCCCAGGCACTCCCTCTCTTCTAAGGAAATTTTCTCTGTTGTTCAGCTGACCTCCAGGCCTGCACCCCTTCTGTTTCAAGGAATCCCACCACCATTTTTTTGCTTCGTTCACCTCCCTAGGCAGCCAGAACCTTGCCTCATGGTTATGCCCTTTATTCTGCTGCCATTCTAGAATGTCACAGCTACTGGGAAACATGGTCGGGTTGTGAGACAAGCCAGCTTCAAGTCCTAATACAGTGTATAATTCTGAAATCCAAAAAGCTCTGAAAAACTAAAGCGTTTTTTGATGAATTTGTCACAAGCTCATTTGGTTGTAAAACCTGACCTGAACTGACAAAAACCTATTTTGTCCACTTTATCTTTTGCCCACGTAATATGAACATTCGTGTTTGTTGCCAAAATATTAATCTGTTGATTTGGGAGTGTGGTTCTAGACTTTGTTGGAGGAATTACGTATTATATAGTATATGCACTGTGTTACCTTTGTAAACCATGAAAAATTGTGATTTTTGAAATACTTTTGGCCCAAAAATTTTAATATAGGTTCAAAAATTTCGAACCTATACTATAATGCCACACAAAAGAGGACAGAATAATTAACTGTAGACATCCAAATGACAGAATAATATGGAACTAACCAAAATCATGTCCGTGAAAATTTAAGGACATAGGAAAATAAGTCCAGTGTACTGTTATAAATTATGTACGTAAACTAACAAAAGAGCATGTGGAATCTGATCTCAACTTTATTTTAAAAAACATATTACATATGCATAGAAAACGTTTGGAATGCAGTGCCCTATAATGTGAGCAGTGGTTGTCTTTTTAGCCTTTTTGGTGTCTATATAATACTTTTATAATGAGATAAAATTTTTAAAAATCCAGTAACTGTTACCAAAAACAAGTTGGCATTGACACTTTCTGCTGTGTGGCCTTGGGTAAAACATGTGATCAATATGAGCCAAATTTTCTCTTCTGTAAATTGAGACTATTAAATGGAGTCATTGAAGGATAATGTACGTACCTGTGTGGAAGGTAGCTATGACCGTGGGCCCCTGTCATGGTGTACTTTCTCCTCTAGCAGGCCTGGGCTGCCCACTGTCTTATATAGTAGTGCAAACTGAGTTCCCCACACATTGCCTGCTGTTTTACGAGTGGGTCCTAGTAAACGAGGATGACCAATAGTCCTTTCAGGTCTGTCTTTCCCTCTCCCTATCGCATTGCCTTTACTTCCACCACACGCAGAGGGTTTGCCACTTTGCCAAGGCCAACCTCCGCTTATGGACTTGGTCTCATCCCTGCTCATCTCTCCCTGACCTGTTCTGCCAAAGAAAATAGACACATTTATATGCTACGTCACATTTTACAAAAGATATTCACATACTGATCCTTCACTTCATGACCTTGTTTCTTAAAAGAGCAATCTTCCCTCCCTGTGTTTATTTCTGTACCCTTGGTCACTGATTAACTAACCCCTGGTAACCTGGCTCCTGATCCTATCACTCTACTGAAATCGCTCTTTTTAAGATAATTCATTCATATAGTCCACATAAATTTATAACCACCTAGTACGTGTCAGGCCCCGTTCTAAGCACTGGGATATAGCAGTGAATAAACAAATTTCTTTCCCTTAGGAGCATACAATCTAGTTGGGGATGCAGACAATTAGCAAGTAAACATAAAATAAGATATCAAGCAGTGACATGAATAAAAAAATATTATGAATAAAAAGTAAAGTATGGAAAAAGAAAGTAAGGGATGTGCGTGCTGTTTTAGATGGTGTGGTCAGGGAAGGCCTCTTTGAAAAGGTGAAATTTGATCGGAGGTCTAAAGAAGTTAGGGAGTGAGCTGTTTGGATGTCTGAGGGGTGGAGAGAGCATTCTGGGCCTAGGAAAGAGCAAATGGCAAAAGGCCTGAGACAGAGGCCTGCTTGGCTTAAATGAGGAGTTGCAGCTTAAATGAGGACTTTATGCTTTGAGGGGAGTAAGTGAGGAGGAAAGTCGTAGGGTATGAAATCAGAGGGAGCAGAGAGGGGACCAGATAATGCAGGGCCTTGAGCCCATAATAAGGACTCGGGTTTATATTTGTCAGTTATGAAAAAGGATTTTTCAATGATCAACAAGTGACTCATCTCAACACTTAACCCCTTCATCTGCTCTAGAGCAAATGACACTTTAACCTTAATTTATTTAAGAAACCTTTGCTGGGCACACATTAGCAAGCCTAGGTATTGCTGGAGATGCATACAAATAGGAACAAAGCATAGTCTCTGCCTGCCAGGACTCACTGCCCCAGAGGAAAGGCAGAACTGTCACCGGTGAATAATGGTGCCCCTTGGGCAACACTGGACAGAACCATGAACAAAATCCCAGGGGGACATAGAGAGATGCCATCATCTTCCCTGCAGCCTCTCCTCTTTGAGGTAGCCTTATCTTGATTCATCCTCTTCCTTATCTCTTCTTCAGCCTTCAACTCCACATCCAGTTGCATCTCGTGAAGATACAGTTTAGATGCCACCTCTTTCAGAAAGCTTTCCTTGAAGTCTCCCACCACTTGTGCTCTCCTCCTCCCATGATTCTCCCAGCATCTTATTTCTGTTTTTTTCATGATTCCTTTCCATTTTTCCCTGAACTGGACTGTGGTTAGTTGTATAGGTTTCTTCCTCTGGATATCTCACTGCCAGTCATGCCCTGATACTGATGGGATACTTCTGTCAGTATCTTGTTATCTTTGCACAACACAAAATCATTGATTATATGATGATTACTGTCAGTGTTTCCAGAAAAGGAAGAGGCAGTGTCCCCACAGAGGTCAGTCACTGGAATTAGTGGCTGAGGGAGGCCATGGGCTCATCCTGGGAGAGCTTCGTGAACCGCTTGGGCAACAGGAAGCAACAGGAGCTGCCCTCAGGATTTGAGACCCACCACCTTCCCCCAGATGGTTAGAGAAGAGGAGTAAAATATTCCAGGAAGATCCTTCAGCCAAACCACCCTGCATTGACCCCTCAGCTTTTCCAGGACTGGTATTAAGAGGGATTGAGTGGTATTGATGTGGGTGGCGGCCTCTCCTCTTTCCGTTTTTCGATTTTTAGTTCTTAAAAACTACATTCCAAATGAGGGAAATGAAACTACTAAAGACTCTCCCCCAGCAGCTAGCTGATGTGGGGGCAAGAGAACAATTCCCAGTTAAGGCCCCAAAGGAAATCCCCTCCCTGTCATGTGCCGAGGCCAGAGAAACGGGGGAGGCATTAGCTCACTGCTTGGTCAGGCCCAGTCGGCAAGGTGAAGGTACAGGGTGAAAGAGTTGCCCTATCTATGGCTAGGGACAGAGAAGCCAAGGCAGAATGGAAAATACCACAGGGGAGAGCGAGAGGACCAAGTTCTTGGACCCGGAATGAACTACCAGTTCCAGAAGTAGACCCTGGCACTCCATTGTGGGTGCAATAGACTGTACTCTTCTCTCACAGACTCACCTGCAGGAAGGAAACTCATCCTCATTTCCCCCACTGGATCCTTTCCGCACTTGGTCTCCAACTCTGATGTGTCTCCCGTCACAGTCTCTGTTATAGGTTTCCCTATCCCTCAGTCCTAAATGGTGTCTGGTTATCATCTGGAAAAGCAGTGGGAAGGGAGACAGAAGCCAAAGCTCCTTTGGTCTCTTTGGGAGACTGAGATGTCTTACCAGTGACAAACTATTATAAAGCCCAGTTTAGGAAAGAAAAAAAAAATCCTCTGAAGACAATACTTAGAAAGTCATAGACAATGTAGGTTTACTGCCTTCCTTTCTTTTTTCCTTCTCTTTCCTCCTTCCTTCTTTGATCCAATATTTACCGAGCCTCTTTATGTTCATTGGGCAGTATACATTTTAGAATAACTCATGACCCCTTCCCTCAAGATGTTTATAGTGTAGTTAGGGAAAACAAAACAAAAATCCTAAAAGTTAAAGCACAATACAAGAGATGTCATGAGGCCAGTGAATATCGTAGCCACTTGGTACCACGTGTTCAGAGGAAGAGGTGGAGGCTTCTCAGAGATGAGGGGGCTCAAGCCATGCCTTTGGGATGAGGAGGGTTGTGGTAGTCAGAGAAGAGGGCATTCCAAGCAAGGGAACCCTCTGAGTACAGAGTGGGGAGCATTTGTTCTGTTTAGGGAAATTGTGAGCAGATAAGACTGAATGAAACCCACTTGTGAACCACATGTTTAATTAAGTATGAGAGGTAACCATGACGAGAGGCTAGAGGTAAGATCAGACTGAATAAGGCATCTGGACTTTTTAGCTGGAAACTGCCCAGCTCCTTGCTTTCACCTCAGATCTCAGAGATCCTGCTGTGCTGCTTGACACCAAACTTTGCTTTGTTACGGTTGAGCAGAGCATGGGTACAAACTTCATGACACATGGAATAAGCTCGAAGAAAGAGGCATACAGTCCCTCAGACTCTCACCATCCTGTGAAGGGATGTGCTTGGCTAGGATGCACCATGGGTTATGTTCCAGTACAAGTGCCCTTATCTCTTCTGATTTGCACAGTGTGGTTTGAAAGGGGACAAGAGTACCCAATCAAGTTGAAGAATCCTAAACCGTGCGGTCAGCGTTGTAGCCTTGCTGGCATAAAAAATGTCCTGTTTTCAGTTGCAAATCAACATTGGTTTTGGCTAGGAGTCATAGGTCTTCTCTGCTAAGACAGCTTGCTGCTGGAGGGAGAACTGTTGGTGCTGTGTGCCAAGAAACTGGCTTGTCTCCTCCACACATCCATTAAGACCACTTTTTAAGGGGTAGCAGGTGCTTTTCTCAAAAGACATCTATAGAGAACTTCAGTGTATAAAACATATAAAAGTGGGACTGCTTGGGATAAAGAAGAGATGGAGATGGCAATTTGTTAGATGTTTGGAGTAGGAAGGACTTGCTCCTGTCCTCTTAAGAAGGACATGTCAATGATAATAATACTATACAGAATCACAAATCAACACTTGTGAACCACATGTTTAATTGTTGGTTTGCATCTCTTGTAGCCTTACAAGAGATGCAAACCAACCCTCCAGGACATTTCAACTCTGCAGATCTGATGGGAAAGAGCAGAACTGGAGATTCCTTCTCTGATTCCCCTCATACAGTTGTCCACACTACTCATTCGGCATGCTCACTCTGTCAATATCTTGCCTTCTCCACTAGATGGTAAGCTTCTTGAGAACAGGAGCTATGCGCTAATGCATATAGAGCTCTTAGCATAGTGCCCGGCACTCCTTTGAGGGTGGTTGTTATTAATTTGACTATTCTTTTGAATTCTTGGCAAGAGCTAGCAGGGAATTTTGTACACATCAGGTACAAAAAATTCAGCAAAGCAGTCTATGATCAAGAAGTTAAAGGGGAGGGGGGAGGTAGATAGGGTAAAAGGGGTGAAATATGTGATGACAGAAAGAAATCTAACTATGGGTGGTGAACACAATACAACATATA
>NW_011889607.1:67443-77445 GCF_000151845.1 Pteropus vampyrus | reverse complement strand
TATTATTATTGATGTGCTGGACACATAAAAAGAGATTATTCATAAAGACTAGCTGAGCGGATGGCTCTTCCAGAAGGTGGACTCTTTCCCAAGTGGAAAACTTGTGTCCTATCCATTCCCAAAGTTTGCCACAGATTGACCCTTGGACATAACCTTGGAGAATAGTTTTCTGGGTCAGCAGAACACACAGGCAGGGACCCCCAGCTCACCACTCCTCAAAATTTCTAAGGCGAGAAAACCCCTGGAGCCAGCATTGTTGGGAGACCATAAAAATATCTGCCCTCCTTGACAAATCCAGCAGGTAGTCCGGAGACCAGTGTTTCCCGCTGGCTGCCCTCTCCCTCCCCCTTGCCACCCACCCGCGGGGGCAGTTCCCTTTCTGATGCCTGCTTTCTGTGAGTGCTGAGTCGCTGAGCTGCTTGCTCTCCATGTGACTTCAGTTTCCGTCCGTTCCTTCCGCAAGTGCTAAAATAATCTGATGCTCCAGAAAGAGGAGGCAGCACAGCCCCGCGATCGGCTGCTCTCCAGGAGGCCGGAGCCCTGGGAGAGGATGCACCCCGCGGAGCCGCCTGGGCCTGCGGGAGCCGTGAGTATTTCCTGCATGGCGTCAGCCTCCTCTGTTCTCTGAGGTGGGCAAGCTCAGGCCAGGTCGGGTGGCAGGGCCACAGCTTGGGGCTGACTGGGAAGTTGTGGCTTGCTGCATACAAGCTCCACCGCTTTTGTGCCCAGTTTGGGGGCTACGGCTCCGGGTAGATGGAACAAGGTGGTGTGGTGTAATGAAAACAACCAGGGCTTCAGATTCTTGGTTTGAGGGCTTGATTCCTGGCTCTGTGGGGAGAATTTCTAAGCCTCAGTATGTTCATCTGCAAAATGGGAACAAATAATGCTCTCTCCTGGGCCGGGTGACTGGATGCATTGAGACTACCCTGAGGCTCAGCATGCTGAGTGCTTGGATCTTCTTTCCCGCCCCACAAGGTGGATTCAGAATCAACATGTCCTAGGTGAAGACACTGATACTCATTGACAGCAATGCACACTTGTGGATATCTTCCATGTGCACGTCTGTGTTGGGGACAGAGCTGTGAAGAAGACAGGCAAAGCTCATTTCTCACAGTGTTTGTCCTTGAGAAATTCACTAGGTTCTGTTACTTGGACCCACAGCTAGTAATGTCAGAGAGACTAGATCTCTGGCCTTTCTGATTCCTTATCTGGAGCTCCTCCAAAGCCCTCGTGGCCTCTTCAAGTGGGCTGGATTCTGGAGGGTTCAGCATCCCCATGCACTGAGGAGCTGGCACAAGTAAGGAGCCACTGGCCTGGCTCTGGGTTGCCTCAGAATGGGCTGCCCGCTCACCTCACCCCTAAGAGAAGGTGGCCATGTGCCCAACAGTACTGAGACTCATGGAGACTGAATCAGAGTCCTAAGAATGGAGCCTCTGGATAGGGCTGGTCTTGGGTAATGCACTTCCAGGTGAAGTGAAGAGACCTCACTGAAGATTTCTTCCGTGATAGGTACAGCCTATTAGGAGTTTGGACAGTAGAAACATTTTGAGTTTATAGAAATGGCCTTCCGAGATTTATGCTCTTTTCACACACAGACTGCTTCTGTGGATGTTGATGGTTTGCTGGGTTTTAGCATCCTGAGACTTATTTATTTCCCTCACACACTCAGTAGGTTTTTATATATGTGTCTGAGAGTTCCTAGAGGGGATTATAGAATCATGGGCCCAGAAAAACAAACAAAAAAACCAAAATACAAAAAGCTCAACTTCTGCCTTTAGGTCAAAACAAAACAAAACAAAACACCTATTTTACAAAGGGGTGTTTTCATCTAGTGGGTGTCCTCATGGAACCTCATGGAAATCCATATAAACCTGATTTATATAGTGTTTAAACCCATCATACAAGAGCAGGAGCCTCCTAAGCAGAGAGCAGGGTCCTGGCGTCTTTGTCCCGGGGCCTGTGTTAGGAGTGCATTGACCTGTTTGTCTCTGATCTTTCTTTGTCACAGAAGAGTGACACCAGTACTGATTATAACCTGTGCTCTGGCTGCGGGAGGTATCCACACCATAAAGTATAAACTATACTCTTGGGTGGACAACTAGATATGCCTCATACCATTCTCAGATCCACTTTATAACCACATAAAGTTAGGAGAGGGTCGGTTTTCAACCATGACTAAAAAGCATTATTTTTCACAAGACATGCTTGTGGTATGTTCAATGATGTTCACTGATGTGTTTGCACATTAGTGACAAATTTTTTTGCCTTTGGTAGAACTTCTTTATTATACTCATTTCCACTCAACCACCTCCCCCGCCAAAAATTGTCATGGCTCAATGTATGGGGAGCTCTGAGCTACATTAAGTGATGATCTATGAAAGCTCAGAATGTCAGGAAGAGGAAAAAAGGACATTGAGACTTAGATCTTATTGAGCCTCAAAAGCAACTATATTTCTGAGTTTAGGGTTCTTTTAGTTGCAAATGACAAAAACCCAATTGGCTTGGTTTCAGAAAAAAAAAAAAAAAAGAAGAGGATTTATTCTTTCAAATAACCAAAAAGTATATGGGGAATACCTTCAGGCATGGCTGGATCCAGGCACTCAAACATTGCCAGGAATCCATCCATCTCTATTCCTCAGCATTGCTTTCCTCTGTGTAGGCTTCCTTATCAGGCAGGTTCTAAAGTTAGTGGCAAAGATGGGTGCCTGCAAGTTCAAACTTAATTGCCATTAGTTTGGCATCTGAAGCAGGAAAAGAAAGCCTCTTTCCCAATAGTTCTAGTAACAATCCTTGAACTGATTCTAATGGACTTGTCTTCTGTGAATCCATTATAAACCACTCACTGTGGTTAGGGGAATAGGAGGCTCTGAAGGGCCCATGCTTATTCATAGGCTCCTCCTTGGAGCCAAAAGTTATGGTCAGACTCAAAATAACATGGGCTTCTTAAGAAAGTTAGGGGGTTGGTTGCATGACAATGTAAATGTACTTAACACTACCAAAATATACACTTAAAAATGGTTAAGATGGCAAAGAGAGTGAGAGAGAAAGAAAGAGAGAGAGGGGGTGGGGGAGAGAGAGAGAGAGAGAGAGAGAGGGGGTGGGGGAGAGAGAGAGAGAGAGCGAGAGAGAGAGGAGAGAGAGAGAGAGAGAGAGAGAGAGAAACTTAACTACAGGAAAAAAAAAGTTAAGATGGCAAATTTTGTTATGTCTATTTTACCATAATTAAAATAATAAAGAAAGAAAAGAAAGGGAGGGGTAGTTTCCTCAAAGGGGAATTAAGAAGTTGTTACCAGAAGGAGAAATGAATATGGGCAAGCAAAACCAACTGATTTCTAGAGTAAATGGAGTTAGGTGCTGAGACCAAACCACACGTGTCTTCTCACTTTAATGCATGAGTGGTTTCAGACTGAACAAATGGAAGAAAGGAGGAAGTAGAACCCTGTCATGGTTCTCTCACCAGCGAAATGGGCAAGAGCAGGGCTGGTACTCGTGATGGGCTAAATGTGGCTATGAAGCCCTGTGAGGGCACGGGACTCCCCACCTTCAGCCCTAACCCAGAAGGACACCTCTGTCAGGTGCTGTGCCATTTACTCTGAGAAACTTTCTGCTGCCCCTCCAAGAAATAAAAGAATTACAAGGAGACTTCTCCCCAGGAGACAGCACTTGGGGCTCTGGCTTTTCACTCTGGCTCTTCTCAAGCAGGACTTAAGTGTCTGAGGTAGCCTAGCACCCACAGTGACTGGCAGAGGTTCATCTTGGAGTACACATCCAAAAATCTCACGTCACTCCCTTTTAGATGTCAGGCTGGACACTGGCTCCTTCTGATCCTCCGTACTGTCATTTCTCTTCTGGACCAGCCATGACCCCTTGGGTCTCTCCTGCTTTTATGGTGTCTCCTCCCAGTGGTCCCAGATACCAAGGCTGAGCTCTCTTCCTCAGTCTGCAGGGTCACTGGCGAGTGGGTCTTTCCCTACCTGGTCCTGGGCCACCTCCTTCTGCTTCAGAGATGTTAATGGTCTTCGTATTGTCTCCCAGCCTGGCACCCTGAGACTTTCTCATGAGACTCCCCAGATGGCCTTTCTCTTGTCTAGGTTCTTGCATCCTTCCTTAGGTCCCAAAACTGAAGCTTCCGATTTAACTAAGAATACTGTCTTTATTTCCTTTTAAATCCTTAGTTTTTTTCCCCAGGCTTTCTAGCTTCTTTTGTGGACCCTCTATAGGCTCTCGTCTTTGTCACAGGCATACCCCATGGTGTTGACAGGTTGCCTCATACGCACAGAAGACCATGATCCCGTGAACACTCAGAGGTGCTAGTCACAACAGCAAACACTACATGGCACAGGCACTGACCAATAAGAATGTACACTGTCATTAGAAGCAGGGCCCTGTCATAACAAACTGGGTTAGGTGTTACCTCCTTGGTTGCTGGATCATGATGGAGCCCTTGAGAGTTTCGAGAGAGTGGCCAGGCAACTGGGGTTGGGGTTCATGGGGTAGCTATTTACCAATAAATACATACCTATGCAACCCAGCTGAACATTCATTCAATGTATTTTCCTCTCAGGTGCACATCGGCACCTTTTACCTGGACCAGAACTTGGCTCTGGTTTTGGCTTCACTACAAGCTGTGTGACTTGAAAAATTCACTTTGTCCTTTTCAAGTCTTGGATTTCTTATCTATAAAATGGAGATAATAAGCAGGGACTAGGACATAGATATTTGTACACTGATGTTCATAGCAGCATTAATAACAGTGGCCAAAAGGTAGAAATAACCCAAATGTCCATTGATGGATGAATGGACAAACAAAGTGCAGTATATACATACAATAGTATATTATTCAGCCAGAAAAAGGAATGAAATTATGATACATGCTACAACATGAAGGGACCTTGAAAACATTACACTAAATTAAATACACCAGGCACAAAAGGATAGTTATTACGTGATTCCACTTATTGATTCTACTCATATTCTACTAGAATAGGCACATGTATAGTGAAGAAAAAAGAGGAGTAACCAGGGCCTGAGAAGAAGGAGGACTGGGGAGTAATGCGTAATGGGTATAGAGTTTCAGTTTGGGATGATGAAAAAGTACTGGAGATGGATAAGAGTGAGGTTGCACAATAATGAGGATGTACTTAATGCTACCAGAGAGTGGTTAAAATGGTGGATTATATGTATTTTTACCATAATAAAAAATGTAGATAACAATGCCTGCTATGTGGAACTGTTGCAAGAATTAAATGAGATCGAACTTTTGTAAGAAGTCTTTGCAACCTCAAGTGTGATTATTATTATTAACGAATAGCATTAATGATAATCCAATTGTCTTGGATTCATTCAAGACTTTCCTAAAAATCATTATTTTGGGAGTGGAAGAGGATAGTCCTCTGTGAATTCAAATAAGTTTTAGAGAAAAAAATCAACCTTAGTTAGAATAGCCACCTTGCCAGTACAATTTGAGAGATTTTGAAAAGGACAAAATTATCTCTCCTATCATCCTGAAATTATACCATGAAAGTTTATTATTTTTCATCATTATCTATTTAAATATCTGTTAAAGAGAGAGGGTATCAGTCATTCACACTTTAGTGTGAGCTACTTTTCTCCTAATTCTGGCTGAGAACACTAAGGCAGTGATTAGAAATCTTCCCCCCAAATAAAATAACTGACTTTGCAATCACAATTAAATTGAGATTAAATTAATTAAATTGACCCAGAAGACTGAAAAAGTAGGAACTTCTTTTTAAGTTAAATCACTTGATATACATTCTGAAGTAGTTAGGAGAAAGTGTACTGATGACTGCAATCTATTTTGAAGTGCATCAAAAAATAAGATGGATTGAAGGATAGATAGGGTAGATGGATAGATATGTGATAAAAACAAGTATAGTAAAAAGTTAATAGTAGAATCTAGGTAGTGGGTATACAAGTGATCACTGTCAAATTCTTTCCACCTTGCTATATGTTGAAATTTTTCATAATAAAAAGGAGTAAAGTTAAATTACTGACAATACCTATTAGCTGCTCACATTTATTTTCATAAACATAAAAATCAAATAAAAAATCAAAAAACTTCCATAGAAACTATAACGAATAATATGCTACCATAGTATATGCATTATTAGATTTTCGTTTAACTGAACTACTAGAATGTGATGGGATGACACACGTACTGTGCCTTGAAGAATGAATGAGAGTTGGACAGCTGGAGGAGAAGAGGAAAAGGGCATTTCTCACACAGGAAAAAGTGTGTGAAAATTCATGGTTCAGTCAAAGGTAGCAAATATCCCAAGGTGGCTGGGGCTTGTGGCGATGAGGTTGAGTTTTGCTGGATTCACAGACTAGGTTCGAATGGCAGCTCGGACATGCTCTAGTTCTATGGCCTAAATTTTTGTGAGCCTTAATTTACCATGTGTAAAATGGGGATGACAACACATACCTGCTGTGATTTTGCAAGGAATATTATATACAAAGCATCTAGCATAGCACTCATCCCAACGTGAGCACTCCATAAACATTAGCTATTACAATTAAGAGCCTGGAAAGAAATCTGGGAACTTGGATATAATCCAAATCTGGGAGCTTAGATTATTGAGCTAATCAGTAATCAGGAATCCATATTGTTTTATTCCTCAGTTGTGCTCTTTCTCAAGGGAACTGAGGTTGGGGGTGGGGGTGATATATTTCCACTTTGGGCAATAAGCCTCAATTATCACCTATAATTCCTTCTCCTATAGGCTCTGGGTGGTCTTGCTTTCTCTGAATATCACAAGGTCCAAGCTCTGCAGCTCATACAGATGGGAGAAGGTGTTGCAGCTCCTCTGTTTCATTTCAATACCAGCTCCCTGTTTGCAGAGCAACTCTGACTTTCCTTTAATTTTGACACTGTCTTGCCTTACTAATGAAGTTCACAGTATTTCCTTACATTGACAAAGCTTTTTCATACACATCTCAGTCAGTCTCAACCCTGAGAAGTCAGCGAGATGGGTATTATTGTCACCAGTGGCCACCACTGGAGTGAACTGATAGAACAAACCCGTGACACTGAATGGAAACAAGTTTGAAGCTAATGGATTATTGGTTGGGTGCCTATCCACAGATAGTATGTGGGTCTTTTGTATGTAAAGGTAACACTGTAGAACTACCACCAACCATATAAGAGCAAGGTGTTATCTCCCCAGTGGAGCAGAATTGCACATTTTAAGACCTGTGGCCAGATGCAGCCTGTGGCTGTGGAATAGAACAGTTAAATGACCTCTGTTGGTTCTAAAGGGCTGCCCCTGACCGCAGAAGGAAGCCAGTTGACTCATTTGTAGCCCTGAGAAGATGAAGACGAGGAGACTAGTAGTGCTCCAAGCGGCACTCCACTCACTGGCTGCCCAAGGGAAGAGCTGCTATGGCCTCCAAACTCTCTCCGAGTAGGCAGAGCCTCTGCCATTTCCAGACGAGACTCTTCTCACAAGCCTGGGTGGAGCCTTGGCTGACCGGGTGTGCTAGGCTCTAGGTGGGAGCAAGAGATCTGGATTTTAAACCAGTGCTTGGAAACCATTGCACTGTATTCCCTGTGGCACCTGTCCATTTTGTTTCATCTTTCTGGCCTGAATATTCTCACTTCCAAAAGGGGTGGGTAGTCCCTTCAGAAATCTACAGTTCTTCTCAAAAGGTTAGTCAGTCACTACATTTGAATGACAGTGCACTGGCCAGAAGAGATACAATAGAACTGTCCTTTCTCAAACAAGTTCTCAGGACCGTACATTCAGGAGCATTGCAAAAATTCAAATGATACAACTCCTCATTTATTTGTCCAGGCTTAGGGTGTGGTCCAAGTCCTGGAGGCAAGTGTCAAGGGACCCCGGTAGTACAACCAGCCCCTTATGAAGCAGTGAGCTCTCACCCTAGGTGTGCTGAAGCACAGGCAGGTTGACAGGCAGGGATGATGACAAAGAATATTCTTTGAACTTTTCTTTTAAAATTTGTCTTAATGCAGTAACAGCCTTGCAACACAGGAATTGTAATTCTCATTTTGGTAGGCAGGAAATTGAGGACAATAACTTGAGTGATGTACCCAAGGTCAGAGCCAGTCTTTGAACCTGTTCCATCTGTCCCCTTAGTCTGGACTCTTCCTTCAGGAGCTGGGTTAAGAACATACAACCCCAAATCTAAATCCCTGGACCCTGATAAAAAAAAAAAAGTAATATCTGTAACAGAATTTATTTTAGTTATTAGTCAATAATATTTTTCTTCCATTAACTTCAAACATGATTGTTTTAAGCACACTCACAATTTCAATCTCAATCCCTATAAGAAATTTTCTATTTCAGTGATATTTACTAGGCTCTGATTATGATGTATATTTTAACTTTTAAGTAATAATAGATTGATATTATTTTAAAACTTGTTTTAATATAGTCATTGAAGTTAATTGTTAGAAAATTAGAAAATACAAAGAAGCAAAAATATAAATATGGAAAAAAGTAAGTATCAGTTGCATTTCTCCTCACTGTTGAGATTCTGATGTGGACCCTTTCAAATATATTTTATGTACATGAAGATGCATACATATTCTTTTAACAAACTTGAAATTATTCTATACATTCTGTTTCACACTTTCCTTTTTACTTAATATTTTTTATGAACATCTTTCCATGTCGATAAATATATTGCTACCAAAGCATTTTTGATTGCAGCACATTATTTCTATCATTGCTATATCATAATGTATTTAGCCATTCTTTTCACTGTTCGACTTTTAGATGGTTTCTACTTTACTATTATTATTATTGCAATGACTATTTCTGTAGAAGTAGTTTTATATACATTATAATTCCTTGGGATAAATTTCTAGAAGTGAAATTACTGAATCAAAAATAATCTATGTATTCACGACCTTTGATAAATTGTGCTAAATTGTCCTACAGAAAAACTGTGTCAATTTGCTCTGCAGTGTGTGATACAGTTCTAGGGAGACAGGGACTCAAAAGCCATTCTGTTGCCTATATTTTAACAAATTCATTACTAAGACAGAAAGCCAGAGAAGCAAATCATGAGATCTGAATTCACACATTACAATTCTAAATGCTCTGTCTCCCCAATCTTCAATTTGCAAGTTTTTTTAAAATGCATCCACAATCTGAATATTGTTTCTTTGCAAAATATGGGAATGTATTAATTCAGCCAAGGAATAGAACTGCTTCTTTACTTTTATATTTTTCATTTTTCTTTTACATATAATTCCAAAATCATAACTAAGGAAACTTTGGATTTAAAAGTACACATTTTGGACATTTCTCCAAAGAAGATATAAAAACGGTCAATAAACACATGAAAAATACTCAACATTATTCCTAATTAGGGAAATACAAATCAAAACCATAAAGATATAGCACTTCACATCCACTAGGAGGGCTATAATAAAAGTGACAGATAATAACAAGTGCTGATGAGGATGAAGAGAAATTAGAACATTACTAGTATTGCAAACATCGTCTTCCTCCCTCTAAATAATTCAGTGTCTATCTTCTAAGAACAAGGAGTCTCTTTCATAACCACAGTACAATCATCAAAGTCTGAGAATTTAACATGGATGTAATACTATTATTTCATCCATTGTCTCTATTAAAATTTTGCTAAGTATCCAAGTAAGACCCCTATAGTAATTTAATCATTTGTTTAAAGGGTTGCCTGCTGGTTTTTCCGCTATAAAGCTGTTATTTTCACCTACGTAAAATTAACAAGTAACTTGTATTAATAAGATACTTTAAGACTATATTAATATCTTGTTTCCCAACAAACTTTCACTTTAGTTTTATCATCCCTTGATGACTCTTACCTGTAAGATGCATTTTGAAAAATGCTTCCCTCTATTCAGATTTCAGCTGCTTTCTCTAACTTTCAAGTAACATTATTAAGCTTGTATGCACTTTAAAACATTTTTTATGTTCAGTTTTGTTATATATATTTAAGCTTATTAAAGAGCACAAGTTGTTTTAGTTAGGT
>NW_011889607.1:43832-65973 GCF_000151845.1 Pteropus vampyrus | reverse complement strand
TTCTTGGCAGTAGGAATTGTTTGAAGTGGTCACAGACTGGGGTTTCTGTTCTTTATTATCTATTCTCTGTGGTCTGTGACCAGCCGCCCTTCCCTTTCTCCCAATATCCCAGGTTGTATTTGCTCTCTTATTTTTTAAAAAGACAGACTCCCTTTCCATGGAGCTCTCTATCTAGCACCTGTGTCTTTTGTGTTCACAGGTATCACTGTCACACATTTACATCCTGCACTTATGAGTACTCTGCTTCTGGAGATTCCCCCTAACCCACTCCCCACGAGTCTATAAATATTTGTTTCTAACAGCAAATAATTCTAAGAGTTACCTACTTTCTGCAAAGACCTCTTTCATTTAAGCTTTTTCAGCTTACTTTGAGGGGAAGATTCTCAATGACAATGACAATGATATGTGTAAAACTCTTAACACTTACTAATAGCGCCTTTAGCAAAAAGGTTGCAGTTCCAGCTCTGGCAGGAGCTGCTGTAGTAGTAGCAGCTGGAGAAGGTGGGGAGGTGATAGAGTGCTGAAAGTGAGGAGGTGATAATTAGGGTGGCCCTGAATATTAGAAATCTGGCATCCTTTCCTGAAAATGAACCCCAAAATTCTAACGAAACAAACCCAAAACTCAAGTCAGAGTTACTCCTTAGTATTTCCAAACTTTGAATATGAGGAGACCTTTTAATGGACAAAAACATCTGAGATTGGCTCTTACCTGATGGTTGTGTTTTGCTATCAGCTGATTCAGACATTACATCGTAACCGAAAGCTACTTGGAATTAATAACACTTAAAAAAGAAATTATCTTTTATTTATACAAGAACATCTATGTACATTTGAAAAAAAAAGTAGTATACATAATATGTGTTTAAGTATCAGAGGGACTGACATAAAAAGGGATGCTGCTACATTTCTGAACTATTTTGATTCTTGTGATGGGGACATGGAAATTTCAGGACTTTAAGAAGCAGAGACAAGTCCAACGATTTCACACACCCTTTCTTCCCTGTCCATTGCAAAAGCAAGTATCACCCACATGTCCTCTGTCCTGGAACCACTCCTCAGTCATCTTCTTCAGTCCAAACAGTCCTTAGCCTGAAACTGTTGTGGTCACAGGATGGGTATGGAAGCGCTGCCTCAGCTTACAGGCAAGCCACCAGACCAGGATGCCCTTTTCATAAGGAGTAAATATTCCCATCCTTTTCAGTGTTTCACACAACTCACAGGCCATCAAGCAGTCTTCTTGAAACCTGGGTCAATGAAGCCAGAGTTTCTCCCTATTATTTAGTGAAAACAAGGAAAGCAAACCAGCATAATATCTAAAGCAGAGCAATTTTTGTAGCCGATGTGCATTCTTCTTCACTGCTAATGTTCTCTTATTTCAGAATACAGTCTCATTCGTGTTGTTTTCATGAAATGAATCTGTTTTCATCACTTATTTGTTATGACAAGATCTGAGAGAGAAAAGCCAGACCAAAGAGATTCTGAGTAAAAAAAAAAAAAAAAAAAAAAAAAGAGAGACAATACTCTTATACTCTTAATAGATAAGGGATGGATATGGGGTTGAATCACAGGTTTCCATGATAAGCCAGTTAGAATGCACAGTCTCAAGATTAATGGTTATGGAGGGGATGCTATTGAGTATTTGAAGCCTAAGTTTCAAGGACTTCTTAGAGAAGAACCAACAAAGACATTCTGTGATGACTGGACACAAACAGAACAGATGAAGAAAAGATATAAATTCAACGCTAAGAGTACTTCGCTCTAACTTGAGATAGGACTTATAATCTTAATATCTCCAAGTCAAATGTGTTACAGACAAAGTATAGAATCTTGTTTCCTACAGGCATGTGGGTCCATGGTTTCTTATCCTTCAAAGGCTTTCACTAATTAGAAGCCACAGTCTCTGGCTTTAGTCATGATCATGATAATCATAACTGGATAAAATATATTGAAAGACTTTGTAGAAATTGTTAACTGAATAAAAGAATGTAGGTTTTATAGACAGTATACTGAAGGAAATGGGACTTATCATTTTCTGCCTCCACATTTTGGAAGGAACTCTTCAACTTCATTATCTGGTTTAAGAAAAACAGATAGAGTCTGTTTATGCGGTCTGCTTCTCATGTCAAGCTCTCAGGACTTATATAGGATATTTTCCCAATGGTCACCCAGACCAGAAAGAGACATCCCAGCCCCTACTTGGAACATGGGTTGAACTGCAGTTCCTTTGTATTAACTCTATGGCTCCCACGGTGATTCACAACCTATAAAATGAGACTCATTAATCCAAGTCCTTTTAATTACAATGAGGAGAGGTTCCAGATTACACCATTTAAATTGTTTATGTCATCTGCTATGTGTGCCCTGCATCATAACTGTTTCCATTTACTTCCTTTCTCCAGCAAAAATGTATCTAAGATGAGCAACATTCGGCTCATCTTAGATACATTAAAAATTAGTGTGTTTTTCAGAAAATGCCAAAGAGATCAGAGTAAAGGGGGACAGTTACTTATTTGCAGTCCTGTACACACAGGAGAGGGTTCATGAAATTTTCCAATGAGATTTGACATCCAAACTGTTTCTCTTGTACTCTTTGTAGTGGCATGGCTCTGAGGAAGCCTTCTGCAGCTACACACTCCAGGAAGTGTTTCTCAACCTAAATGATAATTTTGAGTCTTTTATTTCTTTTCAGAGTCATTGCATACCTTTTTGTTTAGTACTTCTCCAAGCCCATTCTCATTTACATCATTGTATTAGTCAGGGTGCAACCAGGAAACAGAAACATACAGATTATTTGAAAAAGAGGAAATTTAATTCAGAAAATTGGCTACGCATGATGAAAGAGGCTGAGCTGCCAACCAGAGAATAGTCAGTCATCCCAGAGAACAGTAACTTTAGGAAGCTGTGACCTCTCCTAGGTAGGGGGAGGATAAAAGAAGAAGGGCGTTACCAGTGACTAGGAGACGCAGAAGAAGCTCAAGTACTTTTCTGTGGAAGGCAGAGTGGGAGGGAGAGAAATATCCTGTATTCTCTATCTCCTTATGCCTTCTCACCTCCCAGTAGTGTCTCCCATTGACCAAAGCAGCTAGAGGCCAGCTGACACCTAGAGCTTAGAAACAGAGCCTTCAGAAGTCAGCCCGCTGCAAGCCAGAGCAGGGCGGGGGAGGGTGAACCATGGCTCTGAGGACAAAAAGCTCTCAACCAGCATAGTCCTCTTCCTGAGGCTAGCCCTGTTCTGGAATTAATAATGTAGAATTTTCAATCCAACCTTCCCTTATATTTTTTACACATTTAGTTGATGTGCTATATTCATTCTTTCGGTCAAATTGTTCATTATTCTTTCTTTCTCTGTGTGGCTGCTGAATTACCTTGGAGATTACACAGAAGTAACAACCACTCAAGCTGTTCTTTGGCATTTTGAGCTAATAAATAATAATTATGTGATTAACTACCTTCATAATTAATGAAGCACTTTCACATATACTATTTGATTCTCATTAAAACTTTCAATAATTGTTCTTATATCCATTTTATAGAAGGATTAACTGAGTCTCAGAGACTTTATATGAATTTCTCAAGGACAAATAACAAACAGTGGAGCCAGGATTCAAATCTTTGTCTGGTTCTAAATTCCATAATCTTCCCACACTGTCTCATGAGAGATGGAGTTGCTCAGAAGGTACAGCAAGAGTTTTTCTGGACTGGTTGACTGAGTTTAGAAGGAAGGAAATATGTTTTAAATTTGCAAAAGTTTTCTTGCTGACCCAGAAATTAAAAGTACACTCTGAGTGTAAGTGACATCAGGGCTTTGAGCATTCCAGCCTGAAGCGTTACATCCTCCCTGAAGAACTACACTCTTGCCCTGAACACACCTAGATTCAGTATTTCAATGTACTGGCTGGCCGTCTTAGAAGGGTCAGTGTCACAGCAGCATGTACCATCCCAAGCCTGACAGAGAGAGTGAAGGAGGAGAGGAGGGATCTGGTCCATGGTTCCCATCTCCCTGTCTCTCCTCAATAAAATACAGGACACCCAGTGAAATCTGAATGTCAGATAAACAATGCATTGTTTTTAGTATAAGTATGTCTCAAATATTCCATGGGACATATTTACACTAAAAAGTTATTTGTTGTTTATCTGACATTCAAAGGCATCTTGTAGTTTGCTAAGTCTGGCAATCTTATTTCAAGGTGGGCAGTGATCCCAAGGTTTCAGAGGGGTGTGTGTGTGTGTGTGTGTGTGTGTGTGTGTGTGTGTGTGTGTGTGTGTGTGTTGAGAGGATACTGAGAAAGGAGCCCATATGGCTTTGTTTTTGCCATCTGTGCCCTGTACATGGCATGAGGTGATAATTCCTGCACAGGTGCAGAAGTGGAAGGGGGTTCTAGGAAGGGGATTTCCAGTGTTGGGCAAATACAGATGAATTCTGAATTGGAGGTTCCCTCTGTGGGAAGGAGAGATGGCCTGACCCATAGTAAAGGTTAAAGTAGATTTACCTGGTTTCACTTAGCTTTTCTGTTTGTCTGTTTTCACTGATGAGTATTCAAATCTGACCGGGAAGTTAAAAATAGCCTTAGAGATTGTGTAAAATTATTTAAAGAAAGAGAAAGAGGAAGAGGCCCTAGAGAGCTGAGAGGTGTCAGGCAGAAAGGTCCATGGAATAGGTGAGGAGGTTCATGTTAGCGCTGGTGCTGCTGGTCCAGGAAAAGACTGGTGAGCAGACCCTGTGGTCTTTCCCAGGTAGATGTCAAGGAGAGAATGGGGCGTTTGGAATGCTGGCGCGGTTGGAATACTTGCCTCAGATTCAGAGGAATGCAGAGCTGACAGGGAATGCCACTGGGCTATAAACTCTCCCAACAGGAAGATAGTCAATTCACCAGCACCTACAAGGAGAGATAGTATCCTGGTTTCTCATCCTGGAGCTCAGAGAGGGGGATCTGCAGGCTGTTCCCAGCCCTGCCACTAAGTCAATCTGGAACCTCGAATAAGCCATTATTATCTCTGGGTTTTTGTGTATTCACCTATAAAAATGTGATGGTGGAGGATATATTACATTTCCATTATGGTTCCTCTTGGTACTAAAATTCTATTGGTATATGTATAATTTTAAGCCTTCTCATGACTTCTGTTCTATGCTCATTGGCTAGGTAAGAGGGCTGGTAACCACACTTCATCAATAATCCTTATTATATAATCCTTATTATATTCATTTTCCCCTTAATTTTTCCCCTATCCAGCCAAAACATCAAAATCCTATTTTAAAGTCTATATTCAAATGAGTTAACCAATGAGATCTACTCTTTACTAAAAGCCTTATGTCAAAACAATCATTAACTCTATGCTATCAGAGGCAACACTATTTCAATTTCAGTTCACCATTCATTCATTCATTCATTCATTCAGCAAATATTTATTGAGCATCAGGCAAATTTGAGTTTGGGGAGGAAAATTTCAACAGAACTACAAAACATATCGAACTCTAGGTGACCTGACTCCTGGCTCCTCAGATCCTTTGCTTCTTACATCTGTTGCTGGATTCTTAGGAGTTTCAGAGTTCAGCCATCAGTCCATCAAATGGTAAAGGCGAAACAAAAATGAGTTCTTGTTGACGGTTGCAGTGAAAGCTGAAAATGTTGGCTAACTTGAGGTATTTAAAGAATCTGTGGGTTTCCACTTTCTTGTAGCTGTGGACTTCCAAGACCAGACAAAACTGGGAACTGGCTCCTTCTACTGAGAGTGCAAAGCAGCCCTCTGGGATGTTCTTCTCTTACTTCTTCCTTGCCCTCTGTCCACAGTGCTGCACTTGAGATGGAGTTACTGCCCCTCTGGCTCTGCCTGGGTTTTCACTTCTTGACGGTGGAATGGAGTAACAGAAGTGGAAAAGTCACAGCAGCTTCCCAAGGGGGCTGCAAGTTGGTGAGTTTCCCCGGGGAACTCTGAGTTGTCTGTTGCTTCTGTTCTGACAAGTTTGGGTTCATTTGGAAAACTATTGGATTGTCAGTCAAGGAGGCTACGGAATGAACGAATCTGAATCACTCAGTACCTACCTAGCACGATGCCATGTTCAAGCTGCTCTTTATACAAGGGTTAAGATAATGACTGAGTTACGCTCTGCTCCACCTTTTTCGTAGCTACTGAAGACAGGAGACCTCGGAGACAGGCATAGCTCAGCCATCTGGAACAAGAGCAACTTGTTAGAAATCTGGATGATTGAGCACCACTAATGGTATCAGAATGTGATAATGGTGGGGCATATTGAAGTTGGAGAAGCCCTGAGTCAGAATTTGTGAATGAGCCAATAGCAAATGTTTAAACAGCTGTACTGAAGAGCACGCTGCCCAAGCTGCACTGCAGAGCAACATCCTCGGCTGCACGTGGGCTTAAGACGATCCAGGGAGTAAGATATCAGAGCTTTTGTGGCTTACTCTCTACAGGGCTTTCAGCCTATACATAGAAACAGACTTAGCTCATAACAACTGAGCACATCTCTAGAAATTTTTTCCTTTACCTATAACTCAGTGATATAAAAAAATCTGCTTGATAAACATATATCTAATAAACATTTCTTGAGTGCTATTATATTTGGGGCACTGGGAAAACAAATTGGATATCAGGGTTAATACTTATATTCAAAAATGTGTTCTGAAGGCTGATGAAGCTTTAAAACCCAGCTGGTGACAGTTCTTAACCACTTTTAGTAACCTCTAACCACTACGCTGCAGTGTACTCCAGTATGGGGTAGAAGTTATGAGCAAGACCAGATTTAAACTCCAGCTCCACCACTTAACTGGTGACATAGGGCCACTCTGTTTCTCAGTTTCCACATCTTTAAAATATGGAGGTAATAACAGTATCAACCAACAATACCATAACGCTGGGTTGTTACAATGCTTAAATGAGTGAATGTACATGATGCACTCAGAACAGTGCCTTGTATGTAGTTAAGTGCTATGTGTTTCGTCTATTTTTATTTTTGTTCTTGTTAGTTTCTGCTACACAGACTTCCATTACTCCCTTACAGAGGCAAGAAAAGATTAACTTCACAGTAGCTAATTGAGGAGTTACTAGGCATAGTAAGAGGAGGGAATAAAGCAATTCTTTGACAGACTTTTGGGATTCAGGCTTGACTCCCTGCCTGACCCTCTTCAGCCCGGTGGGCAGGAGGAGTAGGGACTCAGCTGCCAGTGAACTCAAAGAGTGGAATTTCTGTGGCTCTTTTGAAATGAGGGCTGAGAGTGTGAGAGTCCAGGTGCCCTCGATTGTATCTCCTTGCATTAACCATGTGACATGACATTATCAGAAAGTGGACATGGTAAGGTTTTCTTGGGCTCTGACAGCCCTGTGGTCCTTTTGCAGCACTTTAGTGGGGCCACAGGGAATTGCTGATGTGTGACTCCTCATGACCGCAGCAGCTGTGGTGAAACAGGGTCTCACGGCTTTTGGAAAGCCCCTAACCACAACATTCTTCAGAGAGTCCCTGTGCGGGGGACACCAACACTTACTCAAATAGAGAAATATTCCTTGTTTCTGCTTGGGGAGGCTCAATTTTGTAAAGATATCAGTTCTCTTCCCAATAGTCTATGATTGTAAGGCAATCCCAATCACAATTCCAAAGACTTTTGGGGAGAAGGGAGGTGCGGAAAGAATTTCACAAATGAGAAACAACTGAAATGCTCAAAAATAGGAAATGAATGAATGAGATCATGCTAATCATTTTAGCTACCAGTTATTAAGCACTTATGTGCCAAGTTCTGTGTTAGTGCTTTACTTAAATAATCACCCAGAATCTTCCAAAAAAAAAAAAAAACCTATGAGAAAATTACGAGTACGATCATCATTTTATAGGTGGAATAATGAAGGTCTAAGCTTGTTAGGTAACCAGCCTGAGCTCAGCCATTTGATAAAAAAGCAGAACCAAAATGGACTGACCCTAGAACTCTTGCTCTTAGTCACTATTGTATTGATGCAATGAACTAATAGACAGTTGCTAAAAAGAATGTAATCATATTTTTTTATTTTTATTGCCAAGGCAATATGTCTATCATACATTATGGGGGGAGTAGATTACTGAACAATTTATAGAATGCGGTTTCATTTAAAAATTTTTTATTTTTTTTAAAAAGGTAGATGATTTTTGAGGAAAGAGTCCAGAAAGAGATGTAACAAAAGGTTGGTGGTGTTTCTTTGAGGGAAAGACTGAGGTTACTGAAGAGTTTAATTTTCTGTATTTCTATACTGTATGTATTTAATTATTATAAGATTTTGTTTTAATGATCAGATAAAGAGCTTGGTTGATTCCTTGTCCAAGGCCCAAAGCTAATAAGCGGCAGAGTCAAGATTCAGACTTGAGTCTGTCATCTTTCCAAACCTGTGTTTTTTCCTCTCTATCAGGTTATTTCTCTCCTGTTCTAGTACTCTACTTGTCCCTTGGGATTGGGCCCACAATTTTTGGTAATCATGGACTTTGTCCTACTGACCAATACGTGCAAAGGAATGCCATTGCTCTTCTATCTTATCACTTGAAACTTTTTTCCTGGGCACCTTACTGACGTCCTGTGGCTGACTGTTTTTGCCAATCTTGTAAAACATTGGGCTAAGTTTATCCTGAGGCTTGAGTGACTTCTGCAATGAAACTAGGGTCATTCCATCCCTCCTGTTTCCTTATACAGCACAATCGTGGTAGAATAGCATCAAGGAAAAGCACTGAATTGGATATTAAAAGCTCTGGCCTCTGTTCACAGCTTTGCCTTTGACTTTTCACTTCTCTCCAGACCCCACATTACTCCTCTGTACAATTCAGGATGATGATGAGCTCTGAAGTCCTTTTCAGTTGTGATTTTTTATCAATCAAGAATGTAGAGGAGCATCCCAAGCAAAATTTCTTTGGGCGAATTGAAGATGCCACAACACTGCTGGTCGTTAGGCAGTGTCCCTGTTAGACACACAGGTGTTGTGGCAATAATGATTACAATGCAGTAGCGACCAATTATATTAATAATGTCCACTGTGTGTCAGGCACTGTGCTGCCTCTCATCAAATCTCACTGCAATCCTCTGAAGTAGGTACTATCTTTCTCTTCATTTTCCAGAGGAAATAATAGACTTGGGCTAAATTATTTGCCCAAGGTCACACAGGAAATAAATGGCAGATTCAACCCCAGATAGCGACCTGGTCCTCAATCCTTTTCACAGTTAAAACCAAACTGCAGGTACAATTGTCACCACTCAGCATCCAATCAACAGGTTCTCAGATCTTCTCTAACAGGCTTTGTATTTTAAGTGAGGCCCGGAACTCAGCCCCTAGCTGACTCTTTTAGTGTGAAGGTTAAGGATAAAGAAAAGTTCTCTTTTGTTCTATAGTTTCCCATCCTTTTTTATTATTTTTCAAAATTATGATCTCTAGAGCCCTTCCCAGAAGTTGCAGAAACAGTGTAATGAACAAACTAAGTTTCTGCACATTAACCTCTCCTCAGAGATCTCCTCCCTGCTGACCAGCGTGTTTTTGGATCTAGGTGAATGGAGTCGCTGACTGTCGAGGGCAGAACCTTGCTTCAGTGCCCAGCAGTCTACCTACCTACTTCCAGACGCTTATCCTGGATGCCAACCCTCTCAAGACCCTGTGGAATCATTCCCTCCAGCATTACCCTCTCTTGGAGAGCCTCAGTCTCCACAGCTGCCACCTGGAGCGCATTGGTCGTGACGCCTTCCAGGAGCAGGCCCACCTGCACAGCCTAGCGCTGCCTGACAACTCCCTGTCAGAGAGCTACAAGGAGACAGCAGCTGCCTTCCACAGCCTAAAGGGTTTGCGGAGGTTGGACTTGTCAGGGAACTCCCTGTCGGAAGACATGGTGGCTCTCATGCTCCAGAACCTCTCTTCACTGGAATCTGTGTCCCTGGCAAGGAACACCATCATGAGGCTTGATGACTCTGCCTTTGAGGGCCTGGGGCACCTCAGAGAACTGGATTTGCAGAGAAACTACATCTTTGAGATTGAGGGTGGTGCTTTTGATGGCTTGACTGAGCTGAGACACCTCAACCTGGCTTATAACAACCTTCCTTGCATTGTGGACTTCAGCCTCACGCGGCTCCAGTTCCTCAATGTCAGCTACAATGTCCTGGAATGGTTCCTGGCGTCGGGGGAAGAGGCTGCTTTTGAACTAGAGACACTGGACCTTTCTCACAATCAGCTGCTGTTTTTCCCTCTCCTGCCCCAGTCTAGCAAGTTGCATACCCTCCTGCTGCGGGACAACAACATGGGCTTCTATAAGGACCTGTACAACACCTCATCACCGCAGGAGATGGCAGCCCAGTTCCTCCTTGTGGACGGCAATGTAACCAACATCACCACAGTCAACCTCTGGGAAGAGTTTGCTTCCAGTGACCTTGCAGATCTACGCTTCCTGGATATGAGCCAGAACCAGTTTCAATACCTGCCTGATGGCTTCTTAAAGAAAATGCCTTCCCTCTCCCATCTGAACCTCAACCAGAATTGCCTGATGACACTCCACATCCAGGAGCATGAGCCCCCAGGAGCGCTCACAGAGCTGGACCTGAGCCAGAACCAGCTGTCGGAGCTGCATTTGGCTCCCGGGCTCCCTAGCTGCCTGAGGAGCCTCCGGTCATTCAACCTGAGCTCCAACCAGCTCCTAGGTGTCCCGACTGGCCTTTTCGCTGATGCCGGTAACATCACTACAGTTGACTTGAGCCATAATCAGATCTCACTTTGCCCCCAGCCAGCTGGCTTAGACCTTATGGGGCCCCCTAGCTGTGTGGATTTCAGGAACGTGGCATCTTTGAGGAGCCTGTTTCTGGAGGGCTGTGGGCTGAGAGCATTACAAGCTTGTTCGTTCCAGGGGACCGCCCTCACCCACTTAGACCTGTCTGGCAATTGGGGGGTTCTGAATGGGAGCATTGCCCCTCTTGAGAAGATTGCCCCCACATTACAGGTCTTATCTCTCAGGAATGTGGGCCTCAGTTCCAGCTTCATGGAGTTGGACTTCTCTGGGTTTAAGAATTTGAAGAACTTGGATCTGTCAGGAAATTCCTTGACTAGTTTCCCAAGGTTCAGGGGCAGCCTGGCCCTGCAGACCCTGGATCTCCGCAGGAACTCACTCACAGCCCTTCCCCAGAGGGCCGTGTCTGGGCAACTCATGAGAAGTCTGCGGACCATCTCCCTCAGTCAGAATCCATATGACTGCTGTTGGGTAGAGGGCTGGGGGGCCCTACAGCATCTGCACACCATTGCCGACTTGGCCATGGTCACTTGCAACCTCTCCTCCAAGGTCATTCGCCTGGTAGACCTGCCTAGAAGTATGCCTCAGGATTGTAAGTGGGAGAGGGTAGACATGGGCCTGCTGTACCTTGTGCTTATTCTCCCCAGCTGCCTCACCTTACTGGTGGCCTGCACTGTCATCTTCCTCACTTTTAAGAAGCCTCTGCTTCAGGTAATCAAGAGTCGCTGCCACTGGTCCTCCATATACTGACCTGGCTACAAGCCAAGGTTAGAAATTTGTTCCATGCATGGAAAAACACTTTCTCTGCCAGATTTCAAGATCTGATGCAGAGGACAAATCTGATAAATTGAGGTTTAAATTAAAGTGTAAAATGTTTCCATCCCTTAGGCACCCCAAGTTCTTCCTCCGTCATCATGATTCATCCTTATCATACTGGTAAAATATTTATTAAGTAACATTCGACGAAAATAAAAAACATATCTCATAAATATTTTTTAAATCAAACACAGCTTGTGTTTTTTCTTTCTTTAATTGTTTTTGGTAGTTTCATTTAGGTTATTTTTCAGTGCCCTTCCCTTGGTGACATCCATGGAGCTGGTGAGAAAGGGTGGTGATTCGGTGCTACCCTATAGCAAAAACAGCAAAAACAACTCCAAGAGCATGTCCTGTGGATGGTGAGAGTCACTGCCCGGGGGGTTTACCAAAGACCAGAATTTCAGAGCTGAGCTGTGGGATCTGAGATGAGAACTGTCACCTCCAGTCTTGGCTTGCATTGCCATTGCAGTCAAAGTGGGCCTGAAAGGGTTTTCTGCGGGTGCCCTGGGTTCATTCTTGGAGTTGCTGGCAGGCAAACATGACCCTTCCATGGAAAAGCTGACAGAACAATAACCATGCCCTGAGTTTATTCATGCAATAAACTGAACACAAGGCACAGTCCTTGTTCTGAGAGACGTAAAGAGGAATGCAGAATGGAGTGAATTCTGCTGACTTGTGGACTACCCCTACTCTTCACAAAAACCACAAACAACTTCTTAGCATGTGTTCAATATCTGTACTCGCTACATTCCTAGTTTCCTTTCTCCCTTCCTTTCTTCAGTGAATAATGAACAATTTCTGTGCTCTTCTCTAGGGAGAAGATAATAAAGACATGGCCCTTGCCCTTTCATCAGTTTAGAATTTATGCTATCCTTGCACTTTTTATCCCTGCTAATTAAATCATAAAGAGGCCAAATGCAGTGATAGGGTTGGGGGGAAAAAGAAGAGAGGACAGAAATCCCACAAACTGATCACTAGTACCATGAATGTTAATGTAAGCAGAAATGTTTAAGCAAATCAAAGAGATTACATCAGTGGTCTTATTTTGACAAAGCAGAAACTTCCTTTAGATGTTCTACAGAATGTAAAAAAGGTCATTCAGTTAGGCTCTACACTCACTGACATTGGTGTCAGCTGTGTTAGCTTTGCCTTATTGCACCTCCATCTTTCTGATCAATGTGTCTCTTTTCATACCCCAGTCCAGTGCCTTGGATGTTCAGGTTTCTTAGAAGCCTCTGTCTAGTGTCCTTCTAGGAAAGCCCCATTAGCCAATACTCATAAGACTAGACACTCCTGATTTCCTCCTCCCGTCAACAAAAACTCTTTCTTGGTGTCCTGATGTCTCCCAAGATGACAGCTAGCTAATCTGACAAATGAATCTATCCGTGGCTGGTACATTTATGGCTTCTCTTGTGTTACTGTGTCACCCCTGTATCAGTAGGTGTTCTTAGTTTCTTGCAACTGAGGATGACTACGTTTGATTTAAACAGTGTGAGTTTTAGAAAAAGGATATTGGGGAGCTCTAGATTTTCTGGGAAGGCTGAGGAGCAGACTTGGTAAATACAGGGGAATTGGGGATGTTACACAGCAGCTGGGACCACAGTGCATATCATGCCATAAACAGTAATTGTGAGAACATGACTGCAGCCACCCCTTACTTCTGGACACCACAGTTTGCACTGCTGCCACTGACAGCTCTGGACAGGGCCACTGCTTCGGCCCACTGCCGAAATAAAAGATCTTCCAGATTCTACTGCTTTGTGTCACTGGCTCCTGATATGCAGTCTGGAGCAAGTGGACCTGGCTGGGTGCCCTTAGGTCCCGTGCCCATGCCCTGACTATAAGAGGGGCTGTGAAGGCAAATGCTGTACCTTCTGGTGAGGCTTCTATGCAAGAAAATGGGCTCTGCTTCTTAGAAATATTCGTAAGAGGTGGAGTTCTCAAAACAAGAAGGGAAGATTGATGTTGAGAAGACAAACATGCACCATGCCCTTTTAGGCACCATGTACATTTTAGTTGAGGACTTCTTAAAGCAAATTCTTAGCATAAAGAAATGACTCGAATGATGGAAACTTTAGGCAGACTCTCAGGCCAGCAAGGGAGATAGTTGGGGTCAGGCAAGCCTTCTGAAGCTCCCCCATGTAGCTCACCACTCACTCCACCTGTTCTTAGGGCCTAGCCTTGTAGAATGGCAGATTGAGGAAAGATTAGGATGGATCCTTACCTTTGCCTGTAGCAATGACCTCTGAAGGCTGTGGGCTATCCATCGCTACAGTCTAAAGGCTGTTTCTTAAGTTTCTTTCAGTATGGTGAGAAGGATGAGAGGAGCAGGTATATTTCTGCCTCCAGTCCTGAGCTGTGGTTTCTCCAGCAAATTCTGTACCATTGTCCTGCTTTGCCCGCCCCTACCTCCACCTGCAGAAGAGTATATTCTAATATCTACGCTGAGAGTGCTAAAGCAGGGGCGGGGCGGCGGGGGGGACCCACAGGCCTATTCCCAGAGTTCTCTGGTTGGACCAGAATTAAGGCTTCCTGTAGAGTCAGATTGAGCACCAAGCAGTTCTTCCTCAGTGGGCGGGAAGTGGGTGCCATCCTGGAGTTGCCACATTCTGGAATATCTAGACAGGAGAATATTCAGAATCAAAGATAAATAATGTGAGGGATTGGACTGTTACCACGAGTAATAGTAATTCAGATTTTGAAAATCCAGTCATAAAACAAAACCTGAAGGTTTTTCTAGTGGCACAAAGTAAGTTATTAGGGCTTAGCTGATGTTTTTAAGGACTTCATTCACAAGAAATTGGATAAACTAATTTGGGGTTCATAATACTGGTCATCTTTTGTCATCTTTGATGCATGCATGACCCACTTTTATTTATTTAATGTGGCAGATATCTTACATTTGCACCTCCAAATCCGCTCCCCACCCTCCTCTGTCCTGCCGCAGGAAGTTCGCCCCAGTGGGCTCCCTTACCCTCTGGGGTCCAGCTGTATTTGGCTAAGAAGGAGCGCTGGCAGATCAGAGAGCAAGAGGAGAGTGAAATCAGGGTGATTATTCTCCCGACTCCTCTGTGAATTTATCTCCAACAGGCTGCACTTATAGCAAAGGCCACAGTCTTCTCAAGGTGGCCTTTTCTACATAAAAGCCCTGTGTCTTGGGGTTAGAAACCACTCATTCCACAGGTCTCTTCCCTCTGAGCCTAGGGACAGGTAACAGCTCTGTCATTACCAGACCTGCATTATCCCTTGTGGTACGTCTTTCCCTGCCACACATTTGTAAACAGTCCTTTTATAAATCATCCTCGATCTGAGACCCTGAGTGATACAGTTGGTTATTTATTTAGTAATACTGAGCCAGAGAGGTCCTGGTACTTGGATCAGGGAGCCATGGAAGGCTAAGAATGCAGTCAGAGATATAAAGTCAAATCCTCCAGAGATGACTGTCCCTCTGATTCATTTTGGGTGAACATGAGGAAGAAGCTGGACATGAGTAAGCTGGCACATGTCATCATATTACAAATATATTCAGATGTAACCCAGATTGGAGAGGGAGAAGTTCCTAGCCTCAGAGACCATACCTTTTAAAAGACTGTGGGTGTTGTGATGGCATCAAGCCAAAGAAAACAGAAATGAGGCTAGGAAAAAAGTGTTATAAAGAAAAATATTCCTCACTAACTAGTCATTTTCTATTTCATCCTCATTAACAATTACCAAGCATATGACCCAACAATCCCACTTCTGTTATTTATCTGAGAAATTGAAAACGCTAATTCCAAAAGATACATACACCCTTATGCTCATTGTATCATTATTTACAATAGCCAAGATATGGAGGCAACCTAGGTGTCCATCGATAGATAAATGGATAAAGAAGATGTGATACATATACACAATGGAATATTACTCAGCCATAATAAAGAATGAAGTCTTGCCATTTGCTACAACATGGATGAACAGAGTGTATAATGTTTAGTGAAATAAATCGGACAGAGAAAGAGAAATACTGTATGATTTCACTTATATGTGCAATCTGAAAAACAAAATAAATGAACAAACAAAACAAAACAGAAACAAACTCATAGGTACAGAAAACAAACTAACGGTTCCCAGATGGAAGAAGACTGGGGGAATGGGCAAAACAGTCAAGGGGATTAAGAAATACAAACTGCCAGTTATAAAATTAGTCACAGGAATCTAATGTACAGCATAGGGAATACGGTAAATAATAATCATATTATAATAATAATGTACGGTGCCCAATGGATATTAAACTCATTGTGGTGATTACTTTGTAAGGTATATAAATGTCTAATCACTATGACATATACCTGAAACTAACGTAATATTGTGTGTCAACTATAATTTTTAATTTTTTTAATTAAAAAAATTACGTACCTATTTTGTGTTAAGTGCCTCACATAGATAATTTCACTTAATTTGGGAAAACCTTAGGCTGAAAGCAGTTCGTATTTGCCTAAGGTCATACAGAACTGTGGTAAAGACTTTAGGATTAAGCTAAGAAAGAGAAAGGCAGCTGCAGCAACTTGATCACCTTTATCGAGTCTGTCAAACTGTTGACCTGTAGGTGGCTAGTGGTTACTGAAGAGTACACATTTGCTGATTAAATGGCAAACATGGAGAGGTTCATATAGGGCATAGGTGAGGAAGTCCAGAGTGTAGCACGTCCTTGAATAATATCATTTTGCTCTAACCTCAATGAGATACCATATGAACTTAACTCTTGTTTATATCAATTAGCCTGCGGTAAAATTGGTTTCATTATACATCTTTTCACTGCAGTTCCAAGAACCTATAGACAACGTTAAGTGAGGACTTACAGTAGCTGAAGGTTACCCATCTTTTTGAGGCTGTTTTGAAGGCAGCGGCATGGTTTAGTGATAGCTCGGAGGTAATTTACAACAGAAGGATCTCACTTGGTTCCTTCCTACTTCAGCCATGCAGCATCTTCCAGCTCAAAATCAAGACAACAGGCTAATGCAAGAGGACTCTGGTTTTTACCAGGATTTTAAAGGTTCAATGTGGGTGAGGGGACTGATCAGGGAAACTGTTTGGCCCAGAGAGAAGACTGTTTCTGAGATAACCGCCTGCTCCAAGTTTTTCGAATGCAGAAACCAACTTTTATAGATGCAGTATCTCTAAGAAGAAAGATTAGATTAAACATCAATAGACATAGTACTTACTCATAGACTTACAAGTTGTTAAAACACTGACCCATTCATTCCAGGATCTCTGGGAGCTCAGGCAGTTCTTGGTCTTAGTGTTACCAAGAATGGTAGATGAGGGTCAGCTAAACCCCAGGAAATAGTTAAAGAGAGGATTGCAACGTACAGACTTCTTTGGCATCCCAGATGGAGTTTCTTTCAAATTATACTTCTCAGGACCCTTTAAAAACTGTCTTTAATGACTGTTCCCAAGAGTGGCTTGTGTCTTTCACTCATATCTTTGACACGGCTTTTGTTTTAACTGACCCTTCATAATGCCAGTGCAATGACTGTCCTCAGAAGCTTTATGGCTATTCTCAATTCTGTGGTCATTCCTCAGACATGCAGGCCTGAACTCCCACCACCTCTAGATCTTTTAATATGAAAAATTTGAAAAACTGGATTCCAAACTTCTGTTATATTTAAAACTCTTATTCCTGCACACATTGTATTAGTAACCAATAGTCCCCCCCTTTACTTATTTCAAGGGTGGTTAGCTTATAAAAGGAAACACAACAAATTATTTTCCATATAAGAACATGCATAGCGCTACTGATGCCCATCGAGTCTGTGTCACAACGATTAACCCTTATTAACTTTAGACAACAGTATCTCACACATTGCTGAGACCGAGAGAACTTTCCTGTAGAATCGCGAAATCTTAGGAGAGGTGGAATTAGCAGATCGTGGTTTGAAAACACTTTTTCCCACATATCTCCAAAATACACCATCTGAGAGGTGGGTGCAGGGAAGGCACATGGTGAAACCAAGTTTTAATGGGAATAAAATTGGCTTGAACACTGGAGTGGCCTGAATGGTGTTACCCCAACAGGGCCTCCGAGGCTTCCAGGAGGAAGTGGGCCCTGCATGGGGAGGGCAGGGAGGGTGAGGAGAAGGGTCATGTTTTCTGAAGGGTGGGTGTGTTTCTTTCTTTTCCGGCTACTGTTATCAATGTGGTGAGCACATCCCTTCAGCTGAATGCCCTGCAGAGGAAGCCCGGAGCTTCCTGTTGTCTTACCAGTACTACGAAGTTAGAAATAAAGAAAAAAAGAGGAAAAGGGAGAAAAAAGCAAAGCCCCTCTATCCAGATCAGGGATGCCAGCCTCCAAAATGACACCAGCTCCTTTTTCCTGGAGATGTAGTCGGAAAGGCACATGCCAGATGTCAGCTGCTTTTCAAATCAATCAGGATCCGGAAAATAATCTCAAAAAAGGATATTTTTAAGACACAGCAGAATAGACAACAAAGTCGAAGATCTTTGGAAGAATAGGAAAATACGTCAAGAAAAGGAAGAATAGGGAAATACGTCAAAAAAAGGAAGAATAAGGAAATACGTCAAGAGCATACTGCCAAAGAACTATACTTAGCCCTGATTAATGCCCTTAAAATCCTTCTATTTTTGAGGTGCTACCCCAAAGTTTTGCAGTGTTGGAAAAAATCATTTTTATATCAGATTATGTTTTGTTTTGTTGCTATGAGCATCTTAGCAATCTGAGAGATACTTCATGAGATATAGCTGAAATAGCATCCTAGTCCCCAGGGTGGAATACACAGGTGGTACCAATAGGTTGCCACATATGCCACATATATGCGTGTGTGTGTGTGTGTGTGTGTGTGTGTGTGTTCATAACACCATCATCAATATACATACATGTATTTATTTATTTATATCACCATATAACCTACCACTTAAAAAATAACATCCTTGCTTTGCTTTTAAGTGGCCAACTTTTTTTCCTGTTCTTCAAAAGGCCAGTTTTATCTCCATTAAAATTTGGTTTGGTCATGTACCTTCCCCATGCCCTCCTCTTAGATAATGTCTCTTGAAGATCTGAGGGAAAGACCGTTTTCAAACTGCAATCTGCTAATGCCATCTCTTCGAAGACTTTGAGATTCTGCAACAAACTCTTCTCATAAAATTGTCAAGCCAACCCTGACTGTCTTGAACTACATTTCTTTAACAATATTATCTTTCTCCGTTGCCTGTGTTTCACATGGTAGAACACCCTTCCTCTGAAAGAGAGATAACGACAACAAAAATTCCACTTTGATCATAACGGTTGATTAGGAAAGGAAACACCATCCAGTGTTCTAACTTTTCAAAAATGTTGTACTTTCCCCTTAAAATACAGGTAAGTTTTGCATCCCCAACTCCACATCCTGCAGTTTTCCTAACAGGTGAATATCAACTACCTGATAGTTGGAGATGAAGGCAAAGAGGTACGGACATCTTTATTGCTAGAATCACTTTATTCTTTTTTTGTTATACCCAGCTTTGTTTCTAAAGATGTTTTCCTACTTCACTCTCTATCAGAAGTTCCAATGGTATTTAAATTATCTTCTGGACCGACTCTTATAAATGATTGTCAAATATTCTGCAATATGTATCATATCCCAGAGAAAAGACCTTCCGTATGTGTCAGGTAAAAACCTGAAGGTCTGAAGAGGGAGGTGCTCAGCTTTGTCAGCTGGCTGGCCTTGCGAGTGGGAAGCATTGTGACATGGATTGAATTAAGTTTTCTTTTCTTTTTCACTGTTGAAAGAAAACTGTCATTAATTTAAAAAAAAAAAACGGCTACAATTCTACTAAAACATTAATCAGAACAAATACAATGCAAGGTTTTATTAAGATGGGAAGACTGTGTAAACATAACCTGGGAATTGAAAGCTTAACTGATCATGATGTAAAAAAGAGATTTACTATTATGTGAATTGGGTGGAAATAAAAATACAGCGTAACATATAAGACATGACAAATTGTTGAGCAAAACTGACCCATTTAATGGATCTAGAGCATTGATTTGCTTCAAGGCTCTAGAGAAATTAACTGCGCAAGATAAGACAAAGAGACATTGTCTTTCACCTAAGTTACAGTTTCCATGAACTTTAATGTCATTTGGATTTGATATGTGTGAGGATAGACGAGTGAAGAAATTACACATGAAAAAAAAAGAAGGTCCAAAAATGGAAAAAGAATGATAGCATCATTTTGTAAATGTTAAAGGAATAACAGCTTAGTAGGACAGGAGAAATTGAAAATGTACAAAAGTATGGACTAGTTCAGTAGAGAGATCATCAATAGGGCAAATTCATTACAGAAAAACGATTTAAAAGGGGAAGTAAGTAAAATATTTAAATTTGTAAAGACAGTAGCATTTCGAAACAAAAGAAGTATTTGCATAAAGTATGTGTTCATGAACTCAAAATTGATTTATATGAAGTCAGTCCCTGGATTATAATCCCGTGTGTGAAAGTATGGTCTTTTAAAAATGTGCTTTATTTACCTTTAGCTGCTGGTACTTTGACTGAGGTTTTCAAGATGGGGAGGGGTTCCTGCAACTATTCAGCTTTCTGTGGTTTTTTTGGGTGTCCCACATCCCTCTCTCTCCTGCTCCCAGAAGGCAGAATATCTTTGTTTATACTTAAGTTTATTCAGACCAATGGTGAAATCTTTTAAAGATTGGATATTTTTTTTCTTTTTGATAACTGTTACCTTGAGCACGCTCACCTTTTTGGCATTTTAGATTTTGTAAATAAGTACAATTTGTTTCTCAGTCTTCAAAGGAAGAATATTGCTGATATTTCCTTAATGTTTGAGAAACTCAGCCTCCGATGGTGGGCATTTACTTCTTTTTGGGTCGTCACTGAATTTATCATCTTTTTCCTCCCTGATTTGTTTAATCTTTTTTTTCCCCTAGTTTGCACCCACTCCATCCTCCCTCCCCCTTTTCTTTCATTTTTAGGTGCTTTTCTTGGATGTATATTTTATGAGTTCATGGCCAAATTTTACTTCTTTGGGGGAGCTTACTTTTCAAATGTTGATCTCTAAGTCTCTGTACCTTTGCAAGATGTTGGACTTACTATTTATTTTTGCATTTTGTTCATAGTTACCAGGACTGGATCATTTAGCGAGCTGTGTTCCTGCTGCGTGGTAACCAAGGTGGTGATTGCCACGACTTGTTCATTTAGAGTGAACAGGGGCCTGAACTTTCATGTCCTGAGGTTTGTTCATTTTCAGAAGACAATTTAAATTTGAATTGCTAGCCAAAACTACTAGATTCTCATATTACTGAGTTCAATATTAAATTTTAGCTCCTACTTAATTTCTGGTGGCGAGAGACAGTGCTCCTTTAAAATGATTGAGTGTAGCCTCTTTTGGGGGCTTGTTTCAAATGAGGGAGGGTTTCTGCTCCTTTGAGTCCTCAGTGGTAACAATTTCTATCTTTCGTGGTTCATATTCTTTTTCTCAATTCCAAGTTGCTCTTTTCTACATATATGAGATTTAAAAAAAAACAAACTAATCATTTAATAAGCTTTTCCACCATCAGTTCCTGAGCTTTGATAGGCAGGAAGGTAGGAGTGTCTTAGGTCTGGCTGTGGAATCTACTCCGAGTTTACTCAAGGTAGAGGAATAGCACTAGAGTAACAGAAGGAGCCTTAGACTGGGAGTTATAGCTGAGGTTATAGCCCTGACCTGGCTTCTACCTCGATGTGTACCCTTAAGCCAGGCATTTCCCTCCTGGACTTTACCTTCCCCACCTACAAAATGAGGAGGCCGAACTAGATAATTTCAGATTCAGTGCCTTGCAAATCTCACATTCCATGATTCAAAGGAGTTTTCTGTTCAACTATCTGTGTGACTAGACAAATATTAAAAATATTTATAAATAATATATTAATTAAAAATAAAATTAGAAAGAGTGGGAGGTCAGCTGAGTTAAGAAATGGAGCAATATGGAGGTGCCTGGTTTACTGATGGCCTAAAGATTATGGTAAAGCAGTCTTACCTTCTGTTACCTACTTTCATCTGATTGTATACAACTGTGAGCTTCCAGATTTGTGAGAACATTTATATGGATGTTCTGTTTGTTGCCCGTGAGGTTTTTAGTCAATTCATATCCATTCTTGGCCCAGTAACCCTCTGAGACCAATGCATCTCTGCTCTACCCTTCTCATCAGGGTCCCAGGATCCACCCAAGGGCTACTGACCAGAAACCTCTCTATAAATGATCCTAAAATGAGCTGGAATTCCCCTCTGCCACAACCCAAATGACAGCAGCGGAGGAACACAGGGCAAGAAGAAAGTTAGAAGTTACTGAGCATGACAAGGGTGCTCTGCTAGAGAACTGCCCACGGGTTTCTTGGTATCAGTCAACTGGAGCTTAAAAAAAAGAAAAAGCTTCATCATCCCATCCTCACATCCTCAAATCGATGTCCTAATCAGGGAATTACAGCTCAGTGTCTTCCGTATGATTTCAACATCATGGACTTTTCAAGTTTGTTAATTTTTAAGATCATTCATTTGCTTGGGGCTTATTTCAAGTCCAAATGCACAGAAATGTGTTACACCTTGTACCATGCCCTTCAGTGTTCTACA
>NW_011889607.1:0-43782 GCF_000151845.1 Pteropus vampyrus | reverse complement strand
TCAGTTTTCTTAATTTAATGTGCTTCCAAGAGGAAAATCAGTGTTTATTCCTGTGTCAACCATGCATTTGCCACATAATACGATTCTACACAATGGCCCCTTTTCTTGATTCCAAAGCTGGGTGACACAGAACATCAATCCTTCACAGATCCAGTCATTCAAAGACACATTAGTCCTGGCTCTGAGCCTCAAAATCTCAAAAAAATTGGAAAACAAGTAGTATTGTCTTAAGCTCTGGTGCCAGTCAACTGCCTGTTTACTTTCATATCCATTCCTCACACTTCCCTGCTTTGCTCTGTATCTATCCATACTGATATAAAGGAAGACTGAATAAAGAGATTGATGGGGAAGAAGAGACAAATATTCCTTAGATAAGAATTTCAAATAACGCATGTAGATACTCTCCATTCTAAGCGGTGAACATTAGCCTCCTCCTATCGCCCTTGCTTTTGAGTATGGGCTGAACTTAATAAGTCCTTCCAAAGGATAGAGTATGGAGAGAGAAAAATAACAACTTCGCAATGGAGAGACCTGGCAGATATTACTTTAACCCAGTGATTAAGGTTAACGCCACTAAGAGTGTTACGCAGATACTATGCCCCTTGACATGATGTGATGAGATGGGCACACCACTTCTGTGGTATTCTTTCCAAAAACCCATAACCACAGTCTAAATATGAGAAAAACTTAAGAAAAACCCAATTTGAGAGACATTCTACAAATATATGACCAGTACTTCTCAAAACTGTCAAGATCCTGAAAAACAAGAAAAGACAAAGAAACTAATAATTAAACACAATGTAGTACCCTGGGTTGGATCCCAGAACAAAGGTCATTAATGAAAAATCATGATGAAATATGAATGAAGTCTGGAGTTTAGTTAATAGTAATGTAGCAATTTTGGTTTCTTAATTTTAATAAACGTATTAGGGGAAACAAATTGGGTGAGAGGGATATGGGAACCCTCTGTACAATCTTCATGACTTTTCTGTAAATTTAAAATTATGCTAAAATAAAAAGTTTATTTTAAAAACTTCCTAGCAAGACTTCAAGAGACAGCAATTATCAATATCAAGAATGAGAACAACATCTCTGTAGATCCTACATATTATAGTTACATCATATCTTTGTGCAATAGATTTAACTACTTAGATTAAATTGGCAAATTCTTTGAACTACACAAGTCAATAAAACTGATACAATAAGAAAGAAAAAAGTCTGAAGTCCTATAAATTGAATCTGTAATTAATATCTTCCCACAAAGAAAACTCTATATCTAGATGTCTTCACTAGTGAGTTATTCAAAATATTTAAGAAAGAAACAATATCATTGTTGTTCAAATACTTTCGAAGAAGAGGGGAAAAGAGAATATTTTTCAACTTGTTTTATGATGCTAAGATAATCTTAATATAAAAACTTGAGAAGTACATTACTGAAAAAGAAAATTATTAGGCAATATCTTTCATGAATCTAAATATAAATATCCTATCCAAAATATTAGCAAATCAAACCCAGCAATATACAAAAAAATATATCAAATCTTGATCGACAATGCCAGGTTTATTTCAGTAATGCAACATTAGTAAAACATTTGAAAGTCAATCAATGTAAATTTTATATTAACAGGGTAAAGGAGAATAACCATGTAATTATCTCAATATGCAAAAAAGCATTTGACAGAACTTGATACCTGTTAATGATAAAAACACTCATCAAACCAATAACTGAGAGAAACTCTTTTAATTTAATAAATGATATCCATTTTTAAAAAGCTTATAGGTATCAACACAAATAATGCTTAAATATTGAACACTTTTTCCTTGGCATCATAAACATGCTGTCACCATCAAGAATCACTATCATACCAGAGGTTCTAGTAAAAACTATAAAGGGGGAGAAAGGCATAAAATTTGGAAATCAATAAATAAATAAAACTCGTTATTTATAGACAACATGATGGTATACATAAAAGATCTGAAAGAATCTGCAAATAAACTATTAGAACTCATAAATGAATTAAGGTTGCTAGGTAGAAAATCATTATACAAAAACCAATTGTATCTCTATACGCTTCTACAATCAATTAGAAAATGAAAATCTTAAAAATTACTTATAATAACATAAAAAACTAAATATCTAGGAATAAATATAATGAAGGATGTGCAAGAGTCCTACACTAAAAACTACAAAATATTTCTAAGGGAAATAAATAAAAACATAGAAATGGAGAAATATATGATGTTCATGGATTGGAAGACTCGGGATTGCTAAGATGTCAACTCTCACCACTGCCCACATAGTGATCTATAGATTCAATGCAATCCCTATTAAAATGCCAGGAAGTTTTTTTATAGAAATTTGTCAGAAGATTCTAAAATTTATGTGGAAATGCAAAGGACCTTGAAGCATCAAGACTTATTCAAGAAGAACAAAGTTGGAGGGGTTTCATTACCAAATTTCAAGACTTAGTATAAGCGACAACTAATCAAGATATCATTGTACGGGGTAAAGACAAACAAACACATTCAGAGAAGAGAATATTGAGCTTAGAAATAAACTCAACACATGTAGTCTCTTGATATATGACAAAGTCACCCTAAAATTCAATGGGGAAAAGAATGGTCTTGTCAATAAATGGTACTAGAGCAACTGGATAGTCTCACAGAGGGGGAAAAAAAGGACTTTGATCCCCTATCTTATACTTTACATAACAATTCATTTGAAATGGATCATACATCTGAACGTTAAAACTAAAACAATAAAATTTCTATAAGAAAATAAAAGCTTATCATCATGATTTTGGGGTAGGCAAAGATTTTTTTTTTTAAGCAGGATGCACAAGGCAATAAACACACACACAAAAATCAATGCTTTAGATGGATTAAAATTAAGATTGTTTATCAAAGACACTATTAAGAGACTGAAAATTAAGCTTTGTACTGTTGACCAATATGCATGGTCAACAAAGGACTCGACAAGATATATACGGAACTTCTACAAATTAATAAGAAAAAGACAAGCAATTTTATTTTATTTTTATTTTTTATTTTTTTAACCTGATTTTTTAAAAACAGACAGGACACAAATAAGATTTCATAAAAGAGTATATTCAAATAGAGAAGCATATAAAAAGATGCTCAAATAAGGAAAATATAATTAAATCCACAATACAATAATTTACCAGTACCCATTCATACCAACTAATATGTGTATCAACAGTTGTATATGGAACGACTGAACTCTATCCATTGCTGGAGGGAATATAAATTTATACAACTTGGGAAATTGTAGTATAGTATGTACTAAAGTTAATTGCATGCTTATCTTACAACCCAGCAATTCCATTTCTAGTATACATCCAAGAAAAATGAATTCACCAAAAGATATGTGCAAGAACATTTCCAGCAGTTTTAGTCATAATAGCTGAACACTGGCAACAACCTAAAAGTCCAGCCACAGTGGGCTGGATAACCAAGTTGTGATGTATTCATGTAATAGAATACCACACAGCAATATAGAAGAGAGAATTACTGTTAAAATGCCGCAGTGGATTAATCTCACCACCCCTATGTTGAGCAAAGAAACTGGATGCCCAAGAGTATGTACTGTTTGGTTCAACTATGTTCAAGAAAACGCGGAAACAACCTATGGAAATAGAAGTCAGAGTAGCTGTAACCTTTGGAGGGCTGGGTTGGACAAGGAAAGGGAATAAGGGAGACTTCTGGGGTGCTGGTGATGTGCTACACCTCCATCCTGGTGGTATTACATGGGCGTATATATATGTAAATATTTGTTGAACTGTACATTTAAAAGTGATGCAGTTTGCTACACTTTCATAAAGTAAAAAGACTATGGAACAACAGTAATGAATCTAGGTAATAATAACAATGTGGACAACAGATGATGAAAGTCTGGACCGAAGCAGTGAATGTGGAGCTAGATGTGGCATGGAGAGGGCAGGGGGCATCGTAATTTCTGAGTTGACTCTTCAAGACTTAGTAGACTCATCAGACATCTCCTTAGAAAGACAGAAAAGTATAAAAATACAATTACTTTCTTTTCAATTTTATCTTGTATTTTAAGGGAGACTGTTGCTTTAAACATTCGATATAACTGGTTTTTTTTGTTTGTTTGTTTGTTTTTCCTAAAAGAGAATTGCCAATATGTCACCCATCTAGCTTAGGAAAACTTGCTAAGGGGCTTATTAATTACCTAACACACATGGTACTCCTAGAAAGAAAAGGGGGGGAAAAAAAGGCTCTGTGGGGAAATGAAACTCCAAATAACAGAAAGGAGGGAAGATGCTTTCTCCAGCCAGTGGTTAAAGGCTGTAGGTGAGTATTCCTCCCTTCTTCATACTTTTCCCTCATGGGAGAAAGAAAGAGATGCAGATATAACTGCTAAAGAGATTTTCTTCAAAGCGGGGTGTAAACAAAATACTGCGAACCAATCCAAGGCAACTGGGCTGTTTATAATTATTAGGGTCTATTCGGTAGATAACAGATGGGGTCAATAACAGGGACACTCTTCAATATTTCCAGACAATCCACACATCTTGAGACACTACTAATTTCCCCAGTGAAACATTTGTAACATCCATTATGCTAACAAAGCCTCTGGTGTGAACTGGATACAGAAATATCAGAAGCATGTGGTGACAGGTTTTTGTCACCACTCATACAGTATGCGTTCCTGCATAGGACATCTAGCCATTCCTAGCTTGTAGATCAAATCTAATTCATGCACACATTTATATCACTGATTCTTTAAAGTAAGAAGTCTTTAAAGTAAATTATAGGCAATAGAACAGAAGCTGTCACAGAAATGATTTCTTGGCGAAAGTGGAAGAGAACGAGGATCTCTTTGACGTTGAGCACAGGGATGAAAGAAGGATTATGAATGACAAAAATTAGGAGTAAGTGACAGAAAATAGGAAAAAGAAGCAGTTACAGTAATATGGTTTGAAGTTTTCTTAATTTATTATCTTTACTAAAACGGGGGGGGGGGAGGGGGAGGTGCAAACATTGAAAAAAGTGAAATAGCCAAAGAAAATTCAAACAATAATTCATAAAGATTTATGCACCCCCAATATTCATGGGAGCACAATTTACAATAGCCAAGATATGGAAGCAACCTAAATGCCCGTCAGACTATTGGATAAAGAAGTTGTGGTTCATATATACAATGTAATATTACTCAGCCATTAAAAAAATGAAATCCTGCTATTTGCAAGGACATGGATGGACCTAGAGGTTATTATGCTGAGTGAAATAGGTCAGATGGAGAAAGATAAATACCATATGATTTCACTTATATGCGATATCTAAGGAACAAAAAGAACAAACTAATCAAAAAAAGACTCACAAATAAAGTGGACAATTTGGTGATGGACAGAGTGAAGGTGGGTAGGGGGACTGGGAGAATGGGATGAAGGGTTAAAGAAGTACAAATTAATAGCTGATAATTGGTCATGGGGAAGGGGAGCACGGCATAGGGAATGCAGTTGGCATTAATATGATGGCTAAGTGGAGGGCCAGGGGAGGAAAGGAGCAAATGGGGGGATCATTTTATTAACTATATAGATGTCTAACCAATGTACTGTATACTTGAAATTAAGTTAAATAAATTAATTAAAAAAAAAAACCCTCAGGTGAGCTCTAAAAGGGTCTATTGGATGGATTACTGAAACCGATGTTCATATCCTACCTCAGCCATTCACATGATGCTAAGCCCCTTACTATTTGCTTCACTCTGTCTTAGTTTCTTAACCTGTATGATAGGAACAGTAATTGCTCTGTGAGGATATTCTGGGAAAGGAAACCCAAACAACCAGTTCAAACATTTGACATTGGCACACCCGTGCCCCCTGGTGGTGATTTTTAGAACTATGTGGGCTGTGGTAAGGGCAAAAATAAAATGTGGAAACTGTAAAACAAAAATCATGAGATGCCCTCCTTGTAATGCACACAAGCTTTTTAATTGTTAATTTTTCTGCCTCCTCAGTACTTTTTTCCTCCTACTACTATCAGTAGTCCAAACACAAATTGCAGGACATTTCAGGAGTCATCCATTACCAGAGGAATTGCAGTATATTTATTTTCATTTGTATTTTTCTAGATTGCATGGATTGGTGGAGCATATCCATGTCTTTGTGTCATTAGTATGGCCTTTTTAGATGTGAGCACAAAGTGAAACAAGGCTATGAGAAATATACAAAATCTAGCTGGAGGTCATTTAATATCTAAAGTTACTTAGAACTAGAAGGTAGAGAGAATAAGAAAAGAATTCAAGATCGAATGAAGCAGTAAATAGATTAATTGGATTTAATTAAGGAGGGAAGCAATTGAATCATAGATCTTCACTTATCCTAATTAGGTGATAACTAGAAAGAAGTTCAAAGAATTAGAAGAGCCTTTAATTGGACTCAAGGAAATAGAATTATGAATTGAACCCTATTGGTAGGGCAAATTTCTTTTTAAAACAATATTATGTATTTTCCTGCTTTTCATAGCATTAAATGTAAATTTGGAATTGGCAGTGGGAGAAGGAAGCAAAGAGAAGGGAAAAGAGTAAGAGGAAGATCCTACAAATGGGGTTGGCGTGGGAGCAAAGTCCTGGTCTATAGATACCAAAATCAACTCTTGCCCTGTTCTTTGGCTTGATGTGGTGCCAGCCCCAGGGCCTTTTTCCCATTCTGTGACTGTGGCACCCTTGTGTTGTCTCTTGGTTGACCAACACTTGCGCTCTGTCATCCCACCTGGATATCCCTCAGTAGGTCTTGGCCAGGACCTGATCACTTAAGAGTAGCCCTCAACACCTGGATCTTTTCATCTGCTCCACTTTCTTCTACTGATGCTGACTCAGGCCTAGCCCTGGGTAAGGTTGTAATGTGGCTGAGGTCTCTGGATGTGATTCAAGGGTCCTGGAAGGAGAATTAGGAGTTTTGGGTTCCAGCTCCAACTTGGCAATTAAGCACACCACAGTCTCCTGGAGCTTTGGTTTTCTTATCTATAAAATGGGTATATCTGTCTTCCCTGGCTCATGGGAAGGATCAAGTGTATAAAATACATGGGCAGGTGCTTATAGAAGGTAAGGCTTGTATCACTGTCACTAACAACTCTATGGTGCTCTCAGGCTGTCTACTTTCTGCCTGTCTTTTCCCTTTCCTTATCTCAACCTGTTCTTTGTATATGATTGCTGTTTATACCATAGTAGTATTAAATCAGAGATTTATACAATTAAATCCGAGATAGTTACACCTTGTCCAGATATATTTGCCTATTAAACCTTACCTCTGAGTGGTAAAAAAACATTTAGCCCTTGTTCGAGAAATGTTTACCAACAGTTTGGGGTAGGGGAGAGAAGCAAAGCTTTGTTTGTGCTCTGAAATAACTTTTTTTCATTCCTGAATTATCCCATGTGAGTTGGAATTCAGAGTGAATCTTTGGATCAGTGTTTTAAAGAGATAGTTTTAGAGACCCGAATTCCATTTTTTCCATGTATATTTTGTTTTTTAATTGGAATCATATTTCATTTACAGTTAATATCCAAAGGACCAATATGGACCATAGAGAAACATAATACTGAGGGATTTAGTTCACAAATACTGGAGCCAGATGACCTCGGTTCAAATCCAAGCTCTTCCATTTATTATCTGTGTGTCCTTGGGCAGGCTATTTATCTGCTCTATGCCTCAGTTTCCTTATCTATAAAATGAGGGGAAAAATAATATCTTATTGGGAAGATTAAATAGGTAAATAGGTCTAAAACACTTTAGCAGTGCGTGGCACTTAGTAAGGACTAAGCTAGTATTTATTACGATTACAAGTAAAAAATCCAAACCATTCAGAAATCTATTTTTAAAAATTAAAAAATCTTACTTAAGCTCCTCCCCTCTGCCTTTAACTTCACTTCCCTCTCCACAGGCCACTGTTAACCGTTGCCTTGTCGTCATCCTTCAAGAGTTTTTACTATCTTTAAAATCATGGATTATAATGTACTATTTGGTAACTTGTTTTCCTACTTAACCATGTAAGTAGGAGGTATTTCCAGGTCACTATGTTTACCTTTTTCCTGTGGGCTTCACAATATGCCACAGTATGGGCACTCCACAATTTTTTTAAACCAATATTTTATTAATAGATATTTGGGTTGTTTCCAATTTTCCAATATTGTGTTCAATTTTTACACGTTCATTGGTAATTCAAAACCATCACACCGAAGCCCAGCAAGGAGGGCTTCCTCATTTCGCCATCATAGCTCATTTCCTATTGAGCAAAGCTTCTTCCTCAGGCTCTTGCCACACCCTGGGGGCTTTTTCCTCAGAAAGAAGAAGTGGAATTATCTATCCTGGGCTTCAGGAGTTGATGCCTACACTGCAGGATCCACACAGCCCTGCCGCCCTTAGGGCTCCAGAACAGCTGACTCACCCGATGCGAGAAAATCAACATCATTTTGCCTCCAGTGCAGTTGATTACACTTGATAAGTTATAATAGTTTCAGCTACAGATGGGATGTCTTCCCTTGACTACTTCACCACCTCACTGAAGAGACGTGAAGAGTGAAGAGACGCGTGTTCCAGGGCGAGTCTATTTCCCCAAGTGTCATTCCAATATATGCTCTTGTTTTCAGGGGTCACTGGTGACATGGTTCCCTTGTCAGAATTGCTCTTTTCTCTCCCTTCTAAGTAGACAAATCTCCTTTTCAGGATGAGCTGAAATCTGACCACTTTTTGAAGCTTTCCTAGTTGCTCCAGCCTACACTAATCCTTCCCTTCTCTGAATTGCTTCAGCAAGAATGCCTGCTAAGTGCATACATCTTGAGAGGGCGAACCCCTGGGCCACAGACGAATGGCCACAGAACCAGGGGTTGTGGGAAGGTTTAGGATAGAAGGCCACAGTATACCTGAATCTCATAGAAATCATGTCATTATAAGAAGAGAGGCCTATAAGCAGAGGGACACTATGGAATATTTTGGAGTTAATATGAATAAAAGGGAATTGTAGATTAGAAACAGGAACACCCACAACAAAAAAGAAGGAAAGCAAGAGTGTAGGGTGGTGTTTCTCAAAAAGTCTGGGGATTTGTTAGAAATGCAAATCCTTGGGCCCCATTCCAGACCTATTAAATCAGAAACTCCATGGGTGGGGTGAAGCAAGCTTAACGAGCCCCTCAGGTAAGTCTGATGCACTTGGAAGTTTGAGAATCACTGGTAGCAAAGGAGAAACTTTTGCAACCAAGTCTCAGGATATGTAAAGGGAGTGGAGAGGACTCCGGGTGTTACTCATGCTTCACTCCACTGTCAGCTGCTGCCATCTGGAGCTGGTGGTAGGAGATGGAGGAACAAACTCAAGTGACACACAGTCCTTCACTTTAAGGAAAGATGGGATGCCTCATTAAGGCAATAATTGTGCAAGGTAAGGTGGGCTCAGTGCCCAAGTAAGTAGTAGAGACCAGCAGCTCCCAAGTGGAGCCCCTTTGGGAAGCTTGTGACAAATACAGATTCCTAGACCACACCCTGGGAGATTCTAATTCAGGAGATCCGAGTCTATACTTTTAAAAAGTGACTGAGTGACTGAGTCTATACTTCTATAAAGCTGCTCAACTTTTTATGACAACTATAAAGAGAAACCTGTTTTGAGAAGCCCTAGTGTAAATAGTAGTAATGAGGTTCTGAATAGGGAGGTGAGAACTCAAGCCTGGGGTGGCTGGGAAACCCCAACTAGCAGAAAGGGATCCTCTGATCTGGTGAGCTCCCCTCCAAGGGCTTGCAGTAGCCAAGTGTCTCCTGGAGGGCCTTGCCAGGGCAGAAGAAGCACAGATGTCCAAGGTTAGAGTTTTGACTGAAACTTGATCCCAGTATTTCTCTCCCCTTTGGATGGAAGGGCAAGCCTTTTCTGCTAGAGGTAGAGACTGATGGAGGAGGCTGGATGGGAGGAAGGCCTGCATGACGAGGCAAACCAAAGGAGGAAGGGGGCATGTGAGGAAAGGCTTAAAGGTTAATGCTAGGTATCCAGCAAATTGTCAGGCCTTACAGACTCAAAGGCTGCTAACCAAAAGACTGAGACCGCCTTTTTTTTTTTTTAAAGAAGGGAGGGGACAATTTAGAAAGCTCCAGAAGTGATTGAGTTTAGACAAAGGTAAGACTTATCTAGTCTGTACTCTACAGTGAGGAGGTATTGTGTCACCACAACCTGAGTTGGTGAGAAAGCCATCATCTCCAATTTTTGATTTTAGTGGCAGAACCCTTAATAAAACATCTCAAGTAGAATACTAAGATGGAAAAAAACTCAAAAACATAAGAACTGAGCTGTTATGGTTAAATTAGGGGGTCCAGTTCCCACCTTCTCAGTCTCCCTCCATTCTATACTGTGGAACAATTACCACTCCCCACCTTCACCTACCCTAGCTCCCTGGGATGCCTCTCCATAAAAAGCAATTTGAAAAACACTGATCTGGTTAAGCTCTAGTACAGTATCTTGCTAGATTGCTTTCTGGGATAGCCAGATCTCTACTTCGCAAAGTCGTCTTTCCTATTGCAGGAAGCTTTGATCCTCAGAAAGCTCTTTCTTTCCTTGAGGTGACAGCTGCTCCCTAAACTTCCCCCCATTGTGCCTAGTTTTTCCCTCTGGAAGTATTGCTACTTTCTTCTACATGAAAAGTCTTTAAATAAATATCCATTAAGAGCAATATTCTCTTTTCCAGGCCAAAACCTCATGTCTTCCAATAGATTCTCATGTGACGTGATCACTCTCTGCAGGACATACTCCAGTTTGTCAGTGTCCCTTTTTAAACGAAGCTCCTGAAAGAGAACATGACTCTAGACAGAATCTGGCCAGAGCAGTGTATAATGGGCCATACCTTCTCTTGATCTGGACATTAAACCTCAATTAGTGCAGCTTAGGATTACATCAACTTCCTTGGCAGCCACTCTACAGTGTGTTCACACTGAATCTGCTGTCCATTAAACCCCTACTGTTTCACAGTAATCACTGTGAAGCAAACGCTTTCCTACCCTGTGCTCCTCCACTCGACATTTCTTAATGCAAATGCTAGACTTCACTTTTATCTCCATAATATTTCATCCTGTCGGTTTTCGTTCAGTCACTCGAAATGTTATAAAACCTTGATTCTCTTCTTCAAGGGGCTATAACTTCCCAGTCTCGTTGCCTTGAATATTACTGTTACTTCTGTACGTCTGGATGACCGATAACATATATCTGAAATTTAGGAGAGAGGTGAAGGCAAGACATATTTTTTAAATTTCCGCTTATGGAATACCTACTCCTTGCCAGATACTGTACTTTGCATACACTATCTTATTTAATCTTTACACTGCCCCAGTGAAAACAGGTATGAATATCTCATTTTATGAATGAGGACAGTGAGGGGAAGGGACAAAGATGAAGGTATCCTGTTCTCTGAGGGATCTTTCTCAGCCACCAGTCTCAGGAACGACTGAGCATACAGATGCTCCTATGCACACGAGCTGTGTAAGCTTCACTCCATGGTAGGAAAGGAAGGTTCATGCTCAGCTGTGGCTGAAAGACTTGGACCAAAAGGGAGGGAGAGCAGAACAAGTAAGTCCTGGCTCTTTTTCCGTAGAGTGACATTTCATCAGGCTTTTGAAGAAAACGAAGTATAGGAATGGACGAAAATTGAAAACAGCTAGAAAAATATAAAGTTGGATTTTAAGAATAAAACTAATTGGGCATATAATGCTATAAAATGTGATTTGGTCATACAGATAATTTAGTTACATGATCTTGGAGTTTGCATTTGTGGCTTTATCAGGCTGATAGAATGTTTTTCCTTGTCTTCCTTTTCAGATTCTACAGGAGGGAATGATGATTAAGTGAAGAATTCACTCCATATTACTCTACTTAAATTGATTGGCGCAATATGTATGATTATATGATATTTTCCTTATTTACTTATTTATCCCCACCGAAAAGTGAAGGCGGGGTCCCGTCTTGTTCTCCTCTATATCCCTCTTACCTAGAATAGTGCTTGGCACATATAAAGTGCTTAAAATGAATGAATCTAAGCATGACACAGAAGACCTAGCATTTTAAAAAGGTTGTTTAAAAACAATATAAAGGCTAAGCAAGGGTCACCCCAGCACTCACGTTGGATGTAGATATAGGCACATTGTTTAAATTTTAAGAAAGTATTACTAATATCCTTTTAGTGCCAAGCCAGAGCTATCTTTTGATAAATTAAAAAACAAATACTGCCCTCTGATGGTAATGGGTTTGTTTTTTTTCTTTTAAATTTTAGCAGCAATAATTGGACAGTCCTCGTTTTATTAAGATGGAACTATGGCTGTGGGTAATGGCAGCCTGGTAGGGACTTTAAGATGCACAATGTGCTTGTTATATATATTCAAGACCATTTTCCTAGCTATTACCCTTACTCCCAAACTTTCCTACCAGAACACAGTTCCCAGCCCTCTTATTCTGAAGTCCCAATGTTAACTTAGCAGTGCTACGGTGAGCCTGCCCAGAGTGGACATCAGGAAGATAGTGACACAGCTTGCTTGCTTCAGCCAGCTAGAAACCAAAGAGGGGTGCTCTTTGGTTTGTGGCAATTGTCCTTTATTTGTCTGACTTTTCAATTTGGTCTCTTTCTCTTTTGCCTCAAGCTTTCTGCTCTCTCCTGTTTCCTGTTCTCAGCTCCTTTCAGAGAGGGAAATGTCAAAAGTTGAAAGTTTGAAATATGTAAGCCTATTATATCAAAAACATACCAAAGACTAAAAAAGATGTTAATCCTTTCATCATATGGGCTATCAGGTGTTGAAGTATAATTTCAAAAATTAAGAAACATAACTCTTATACAATATAAAATGAACACATGTCTAAGACATATTAACTCAATGATGAAGAGGGCCAATAAAATGATAATGCTGGTTCAAAAAGTATTTTGAAGAAAGTAGGTTTTCACAAAGGAATGTTAGAATAAGATTGCTAGGTTAGACACAAAAGTGGTTAGTGTCTCTGAAAATTGGTACAACCACTATAGAAAACAGCATGTAGGTTTCTCAAAAAACTAAGAATTGATCTAGCACATGATCTAGCAATCCCTCTATTGGGTATTTACCCAATAGAGTTGAAAACACTTATCTGAAAAGATATATACATACTGATATTCATAGCAGTATTATTCATGATGGCCAGGACATGGAAGCAACAGAAGTGTCTTATGATAGATGATTGGATAAAGAAGATATGGTACATATATAGAGAGGAATATTACTCAGTTATAAGAAGAGATGAAATACTGTTGTTCGCAACAACATGGATGAATCTTGAGATAATCATGCTGAGTGAAATAAGCCAGACAGAAAAAATTGAAAACCGTATGATGATACTTATATGTGGGATATAACTCTAAAAGCAACAAATAAACATGACTAACAAACAGAGACTCATGGACATGGACAGTGGACTAGTGGTTACCAGAGGGAAGCAAGGTGCGGGGTAGATGGGGTAAAAGGGGTCAAATATGTGATGACAGAAAGAAATCTAACTGGGGGTGGTGAACAAACAATGCAATATATATACACCATACTGTTGAACTGTACACGTGACACTTATTGGATTTTGTTGATCAATGTTACCCCAATAATTTTTAATTAAAAAAAAAGAATTGAATGGAAAAAAAAAAAAACGTGGTTAGTATCTTATAGGTAAATAAATCTGTAGGTTATCTTTTCTACTAGATAGAAAATTTCAAGTTAACATATAGCTTCACAGTGCCCGGTTTCTAATCAAATAGTAAGCAGCAAAGTCAAACACAAATATATTGTGCCAGAAAATTAAGTAATCCTTGGGTAATTTTTTAAACAATGTTGCAGTATAAAATTAAAAACATATAGCCCTCATCTTTTGCCTTACTTGTAAATTTTGGATAATTTTTCTTAAAAGGAGAAAAAAAAAATGGCATAGACGATAGAGACTCTGTTTATCCCTCTGGTGACCAAATCAAAGTTGTGACAGAAACAAGGAGCAAACAGCAAGGAAAAATCTCTTGGGATCTAGATGAACAAGCCCTACAACTAAGGAAGAAATAAGAAATCACCCTGTAACGGCAGAAGGTAGGACAGGGTGAGGACATGAGGCTGCCAGGTCCCAAGCGTCAGAGTGGGACAGAGGTTGCAGCAGCGGCAGTGGCAGCTGCAGATGCCAATTTAAGGGGCCATCTTCACGAGCAGACTTTTGCGGTGACGGATCTGCTCTCTCTGAGCACCAGCACTGTTTTGGCTGCACAGGGGTCACCAGGGACTTACAGGGGGACACTGAGTTGTTGGAGTGAGGGCCAGAGGCTAGGGTGTCTCCCAGATGGAAGTGCTGGCAGTATCCATTATTTCTCTGTTGAGCCCTTCCCCCTCCTAGTGTGCTGATGCAGCATCTCCATAGCCGAGATGTCATCAGACTGGATAACAGAGGTTGCTTTGCCCAGAGGATTCCCTGAAACTCCACCTCTCCCAACTCGCAGCCCTACCCAAACCACATCCAGGTGTATACTCAGAAAGTTAGGTCCTTGCAGAGCAGTGCCTACACTCACACTGGAGGCAGCTGGCCTCGGTTTCTGGTGTGGCCTTTTGAGGCAACTATAGTCACAGGCTGGGGCTAAACTTGGCCTATAGGTGAACCCCTCTAAAGACTGTGCTACTGGACACTTACTTAACAAAGCCACACTAATAAGACCAGGAGACTTAGGAACTTTACTTAGTACATAGAAACAGACACAGAAAGGCAGTCAAAATGGGAAGACAAAGAAGCAGAAACCATATGAGAGAACAAAACAGAGATCCAGAAATAATGGAGTCAAGCAATCTAACAGATGCAGAGTTCAAAACACTGGTTATAAAGATGCTCAGTGAACTTAGGGAAAGTGTAGATGAACTCAATGAGAACTTTAACCAAGAGAAAAAAAAACCATAAAAATGGAAATGGCAATTATAAACGGGAACCAGTCAAAAATGAAGAACACATTATCTGAGATGAAGAGTATATTAGATGGGAAAACAGAATGGGTGAAGAAGAGGATCGAACCACTTATATAGAGGATGGGGAAGCCAAGGACACTCAATCATAATGGCAAGAAAAAAGAAGCCAAGACTATAATAATAATTTAAGGAGCCTATGGGACACTATTAAATGTAAAAATATTCATGTCATAGGGGTACCTGAAGGGAAACAAGACATTGAAGAGCTATTCGAAGAAATAATAATGGAAAACTTCCTTCAACTGGTGAAGGAAACAGACATACAACCCAAGAAAGCTCAGAGAGTCCCAAGAGGAACCCAAAGAGGCCCACACCAAGACACATCATAATTAAAATGCCAAAGGTTAAATACAAAAAGAGAATCTTAAAAGGAGCAAGAAAAAAAAAAGCAGTTAGTTATCTACAAGGGAGCACCCATAAGACTGGCAACTGATTTCTCAAAAGAAACTATGCAGGACATAAAGGCTTAGCACAAAATATTTGACGTGATGAAGACCCAGGATCTACAATCAAGAATACTTTACCCGGCAAAGCTATCACTTAGAGTCAAAGAATGGCAAGAAAAAAGAAGCCAAGACTATAATAAAGAGCTTCTCAGACAAAAATAAGCTAAAGGAATTTATCAACACTAAGCCAGTATTACAGGAAATGTTGGAGGGACTTCTTTAAGAAAGAAAAGCATGTATCAAAAACAGGAATAAAGAATGGTAATAACTACATTCCTATCAACAAGTACCTCAACTGGAAAAGAATTAAGTGCTCCAACCAAAAGATAGAGTGGCTGAATGGATAAGAAAACAAGACCCCTACATATGCTGCCTACAAGAGACTCACTTCAGATTAAAAGACACACACAGACTAAAAGGAAGGGGATGGAAAAAGATATTGCCTTGATGGACTCTATCTAAATGAAGTCAGATAGAGAAAGACAAATACCACGTGATTTCACATACATGTGGAATCTAAAGAACAAATAAACAACAACAACAAAAGCATAGATACAGAGAATATTTGAGGGCTACTAGATGGGAGGGGGTTGGGGAGTGGGGAAAAAAAGGCAAAGGGATTAAGAGATACAAATGGATAGTTGCAGAATAGACATGGAGATGTAGAGTAGCATGGGGAAGATGTAGCTTGGGGAAGATGGTTAATAATTAATAAATATGTAAGGGGAAAGAGAGGCACAAGATTTAGTGGGGTGACCGCTTTGCAAGTTATGTGGATCTCTGAATACTAGGTTGTACAACTGAAAATGATATATTATTGTATGCCAATTATAATTGAAAAAAAACTCATTGAATTGTACAATGTAAATACAAGCAACTAATTGTCTATTATATTTCAATAAAGCCAGGAAAAAAATTTTTTTTAAAGTTTATATACTTTTACATATATTGCATATTTTATATAAATTATGTATGTTTTATACAAAGTTTATACATATTTCTTCTGTTAGTCTTTTACCTGCTTTGTAGTGTGTTAGTACTCCTTAAATAGTAAACAGTGGATATGAGAAAGAGAAAACACAAGTCTCTGAAAACTTTTGTTACTAGTTGAGAACTAATTTCAGCATGAGTGTTTGTGGGGAGTGGAGGGAAAAGGATACAGTGAGGGAAGAGATTAAAAGTTTTGGATACAATAAACTTTGAGGATTACAATTAGGATTTTAATTAATCCATTTCATTTCTGTGATTCATTACCAGAAACAACAGATACCTCTAAGTTTCTTGTTGGTAGAGAATGCATTGAACCAAATATGTGGAAATAATATAGAAGTCTATATTTAATAACAGGGGAAAGGGACAATAAAATCAGCAAATATCTAATAGTAGTGATGACAGATGCTTGGCTCTGATTAAAATTTCCTTTTAAGTATTGAGGCATATGTTAATTTTGCTGTCCCAGCTACATGAGGCTACTATTAACAAGGTCAAGGTCAAGAACGCAGCCCTAACCTGAATTCCTACCAGAAACTGAAAGGTTCCTGAATCTATAATCATTCATTAGGCTGTTCATATTTAGGTTAGGGACAAGGAGCATTTATTCAATTTAAAGAATATCCTGTCTGTCTTGAAAATGTTCTATCACTTTTGGGTTTCCCTCTCTCTCTCTCTCTCTCTCTCTCTCTCTCTGTTTTCACTTGTGTGGAGCACATATAAAAATTTTTCTGACCTAAAGAAAATAGCCCCCTAACCTTTTCTCACTTTTTTCACTCTGTACTTTTCCTCTCCCTCTTTCTAAACATCTACTATTAATTCCATCCTTCTATATTTTCTTTTTCAAATTATTGATGCAATTGCCCAAAACCATAGTAAGCATTTTACACCTACCCAAAAGACTTTAGAATCTGGCTGATTTTCTCCTCCCCTTTGCCCCTCCTTAGTGTTCCAGGTCTTTCAATATTTGAGCTATTGCTCATCCAGACTACTTAATCTCAAGATTCCACAACTTTTTTTTTTTATTTTATGGACTTCCATTTCTCTATCAGCCTTGGTCTGGGAAGTTCCGAAGCTAGATGTCAGCTGCACCAGGACTTGCTAAACTTCTGAGATCTCTTAACTCAGCATTTTCCTACTCTGATCAAGTTGCTTTACTGCTTTCTCCCAAGCTCACTGGTCACAACTTGCCAGACCTGCCTTCTGGTGCCACCCTTTCCAGTACTTTTCATTGCTCAGTCCCTCCCATTTGACTCAGCTTCCTCCTGGCTCCATAGGACTCCATCTGGCTTTAGGTTCACTGCTTTGTGCTGCCCTTGACAGTTGTCTGGACTTCTTCAGTCCCTTATGTTTTGCTCTGTCCTTGGTATCAATCTCTTCCCAGAGGTATCTGGGCTTATCCTTGAAACACAGATGGGCCATATTAGGTCCAGAAATGGAAGAGACCAATGGAAGAGGCTTGTTCCTTTGTTAACAGGAGTTTTTTGGGGCTACAAAAACAGAAAAACATCAATTTAAATTGGCTTTAAAAATGAGGAAATTTGTTATTTCATATAACAAAATGTTCAAAGGCGGGGCATACTCCAGGTGCAGTATGCCAGAGCTGTGGCTCCATCTTTCTGTTTCTTTGTTCTGCCCTCATTAATGATTAGCACATCTTCAGGCTGGCCACAAAATGACTACAGTATTTCCAGGTGTCACATATAGATACAACTATGTCCAGAGAAATAGAGGAGATTTTTCTTTTCTCCAACAAATAGAGAACATTTTTTTCACAAGTCCTTCACATCTTGTTGGCTAGAAATGGGTACACTCCCATCTCTAAACCAATCATAGACAATGAAATGGGACCACTGGGATTTATTGAGACCAATCAGGATTTGCCTCTGGATCTGAGACTTATGTGGGAGGAGTTATACCCAAACAGAAAATATTGGGCCTCTGCAGGCAGTGAAAGGAAAGAGGATGTTGGTTAGGTAATCAACAGTACCTGCTATCGTGGGAAACGGTGAGCCATGGAGAGGACTTTAAGCCATAAAAGCTAAAGTTTTTGAGCTTGTAAGTTTGACCACGGGAAGTTCTTTTGTTAATTTGTTTTTAGAAAAGAGGAGGCGAGGACGGGGGAGATCTTTTTTAGTGTGTAACTCCTAGATTGTAGACTTTCATTTGACCCCCAGTCTAGTTTCTTCATCTGTGTTGAACACATCCAACCTCACCATTCTGTCTGAACAAAGGTCCTACTTACCTCTCATTTTCACTAATTCCTCACTCTTGCCCCTAGCTCCTCTTCAGTCTCACTATAATGAGATGGCTCTGCCTGGTTCATTGAGAAGACCAAAATCATAAACCTCAAGCCGCCCTTGGCATGAGTGGTTTATATGTCTTCTCTCCTGTTCTTCCATTTCCTTTAAAGCTCTCCCTTTTGAGATGTCCTGGGGAGCTTCCATAGAGTAAATACTCAAAAAGTGTTTACTGAATGAATGTATTTATTCTATCCCTTCTCCCACCTTTTTTTCAGTCTCTATTTCTATGTGGGTTCAAAAAGGTTTTACACATACCTTTGATCTTCTTGTTGATTCTTAGAACAAATGATCTGTAGACATTGATTTTGTTTCCTATTTTAAAAATATCTTTATTGAAGTATAACATATATTTTGCATATTTTATGAATATATATATATTCATAAAATTCACCTGTTTTTAAGTGTACAAATCAATGATTTTTCAGTGAATTTACAGAATTGTGCAAACATCACACAATTCACTTTTAGAGTGTTTCCATCACCTCAAAAATATCTCTCATGCCCATTTGCAGTCAATCGTCCTTCCTCAGTCCCAGCCCCAGGCTACCACTAATTTGCTCTCTGTCTCTATAGAGTTAATTTTTTGGGCTATTTTATATAAGTGGATCATACGATATGTAGTCTTTTGTCTGGCTTCTTTTACTTAGTAAAATGTTTTATTGCCGAATAGTGTTCTATTGTATGGATGTTACTCATTTTGTTTCCCCATTTTCATTTTGTTTCATTTTGTTTGATGGATACTTGCAGTGTTTCCACTTTTAGGCTATTATGAATAATACTGTTATGAACATTCAAGTACATGTCTTAGGATAGACAAACGTTTTCACTTCTCTTGTGTAGATTCCTGGAGTAGAATTGCTGGGTAGTATAATAAGTTTATGTGTAACTTTTTAAGAATCTGACAGACTTTTTTCCCAAAGTTTTCCAAAGTGGTTGTACCATTTTACATTCCTACCAGCAATATATGAGCATTCCAATTTCTCCACATCCTAACCCTTGTTATCTTTTTAAATTATAGACATTCTAGTAGGTATGTAGTAGTATCTCATTGTAGTTCTAATTTGCATTTCCCTAATAGCTGATAATGTTGAGCATCTTTTCATGTGCTTATTAATCATTTGCATGTCTTTGGTGAAATGTCTGCAAATCTTTTGCTCATTTTTAAATTGGGTTCGTTCTCTTGATGTTATTGATTTGTAATAGTTCTTCGTATATACTGGATACAAATTCTTTTTCAGATATATATCCGCAGATATTTTCTCACTATGGATTATCTTTTTATGTTCTCAATGTTGTCTTTGAAGTACAAAACTTAAATATTTTGGTGAAGTCCAACATATCAGTTTTTTTTCTTTTATAGATCATGATTTTAATTTCAATTCTAAGGCCTCTTTGCCTAACTCAAGTGTTATGGACTGAACGTCCTCCCAGAATTCATATGTTGAAGCCCTGAACCGCCGACATGATATTAGGAGGAAAGGCCTTTGGGAAGTAATTAGGTTTAGGTAAATCGTAAGGGTGGACTTCTCATGCATGGGATTAGTGCCCTTTAAAATCATGGGAGAGCTTGCCTGCTCTGTTCTGTTTTCCATAATGTGAGGATACTACAAAAGTTGAAAGTCTATAACCTGGAAGAGGGCTGTCACTAGAAACTGACCAGGCTGGCACCCTGATCTCGAACTTCCAGTCTCCAGAACTGTATTTATAAGCCACCTAGTTTATGGTATTTTGTTGTAGCAGCCTGAGCTAGGCAGCAAGATCATGAAAATTTTCTCCTTTATTTTCTTCTAAAAGTTGTGCAGTTTTAGCTTTATCATTTGACTCTGATTATTTCACTTTTTAAATATCCAATAATTCCTATCCTAATTGCTCCCTTCAAACTTCATTCTTGAATATTAACAGAGACCTAGTTGCCGAATCCAATGGCCTTTCCTTTCACCCACTACTCTTGTCCAAATATTAGATAGATGATTAAATACTTACGAAAAACTTTGTGAGCAAAATAACCACAAAAGTATAAGAGAGATAGATATGGTGAACCTCTCAGGACATATTTAAGGTGATCACTCACAGTACCTTGACATAGAGGGTACTTGATACAAACTTGCTTAATTGGTAGATAGAAAAGCCCCTTAGGTCAATTCTTGGGCTGACCTAGGGATTTATATACAATCTTTGGTTTAGAGTACAGTACACTAAGAGTTCTAAAATGAATTTCATTCCCAAGTTCACATGCAAACAAACCTACTCAGTTCTTAAGGATCCAACAGATTCAGGAGGTTCTTAAGGATCCAACAGACTCAGGATAACCCAGGGCCAAACTGAATTTTCAAGACACCTCTTAAAGTACTGAGCTTGGAGGCTGAGCATCCATTTCTATCTAGAACTGGATGAGAGCCAGATCTGCTCTGGGTGGGTGAGTGGCAGCAGATGGGTGGGGTAGATTTATTTCACAACAAGATGAGATAAAATTTGATTAGATAATTAGCTAAAAAAAAAAAAAGACAAAGTGATATCAAGTGTTTTTTTTTTTTTTTTTTAATATGGCAAGGTCCTACAGATTGCAGAGAATGGGCCTGCAGAGAATGAAGCTGAAACGAGAAAGACAGGGGCAGAGGAAGAGAATAATTGATGAAGCAAGTCCAGAAAAGATGATGGAATCCGGAGTCCTCTAGGGAAACCAATTTCTCTGTAGAGTGAGAATTGAGGGAAGAAGATGAAGGGAGAATTTTCTCGTTTCATTTTTATACTCAGTATTTGTCTAAATTTTAAAAATAATGAATATTGGATATGTTTTAATCTTATAATGGAAAAAAATTTAAAAGAGCTCCGCAGAATTAACTTTGGACAAGATACATGGAGAAAAAACACCCCTACAACTGCTCAACTCACATGATCTCCACCTTCTGCTCTAGCTATATGTAGTCAGTACTTCTATCTTATATGCCAGTGTAGTTGCTTTGGTGGCTAAATTGTTAACATCTCAAAGGCAAAAGCTGTGGGCCATTTTGCATCTTTAATTTAATGAACAAATGAGATGTGCGCAGTAAACATAAAAAAAAAACATGGATTGGGAAGTGTGTTGCAGATGGCATTAACATAATCAAAAGATAACTAATTTTGACACATACGGGAACTAGCATATGATAAAGGATGCATTTCAAATCAAAAGAGGAAAAGATAGTTAATTCAATAGATAGTGGTATTGCATGGGAATCTGGAAAAAAGTTGGAATTACACCTCACATTTTATACCAAAATGTGGTATAAAATTTTTTTTCTATGCAGAAAAAAAATCATAGGATTAAAAAAAGTATTGGAGTGAGAAATGCCTCTATATATGACACAAATGCAGAACCATAGAAAAAATACTGATCAATCTGACTTGAAAAATATCTGCCTGTAAAGAATATCGTGAACAAGTTAAAAAAAAATAACAAGGTAGAAATATCTGCACTCATATCATAGACCAAGGACTATTTTCCTTAATAAAGAACTTTTTACAAATTAGTAAGGAAAAGACCAGTAAACCAATAGAAAAGTGAGCAAAGGACATGTTATTTCATTAAAAATACCTCTTATACTCAGTCTCACTCATAATAAAAGAAATGAGATCCCACTTTTAAGTTATAAAACTGGCAAAGATCTACAAGTTTGTTAATGTTCTCTATTGATAAGTATGTGGGGAAAACAGGTACTCTCATGTATTGCTGACAGTTTAAGTTGGTACAACCTTTATGGTAAGTACTATGCCTTGGTAAAATATACTCCAACCTCATTTCCTACCATTTTTCTCTTGCTAAATCAGTATTAGCCACATTGGCCCCCTCACTCCCTCAAATATGCCAAGCACACTGCAGCTCCAGGGCCTATGCACTTATCTTTCTCCACTACCTCTGAAAGGCACATCAATTTTTCCTTACCTCCTTCAGGCCTTTGTTCAAATGTCACCTCTTTAAGTGAGGCCTTCTCTGATAACCCTATCAAAATCAGTGGCTCCCAACCCCTCCATAGTTCTCTTTTTATACAATTGTTAATTCTAAGCACTTACCATATGACATTACTGTATGCATTTAGGTTTGTCTCTCCTCTCCAACCAGACTGTAAACCTTGTAAAGGAAAGGACTTTGCTGTATATACTGCTGCATCCCCAGCATACAAATGAATGAATGAACCTCTTCGGAGGAGAACATAGCAATATCCAAGTTTAGAATGCACATACCCAGCAATTATCCTCTAGGCATTATTTATAGTTGTGCACATGTGCAAAATAGAGAATATACAAAGTTATTTGCTGTGGCATTATTCGTAATAGTGAAAGGGGAAAACAAACTGAGGTCAATTTTTAAAATATATCATCTACATCTATATAAGGGAATACTATGCAGATATGAAAGGATCTCCAATGCTGAAAATTCTTTTGCTACCTTTGGCAAATATACATTTGAGACATGACTATCGTAAGTCTCTGGTGATATCACTGTAAGAATGATCTCTTTAATGGGGCTTTTAGTGGTAAAGAGAGTAGGGATAGACAGATGGGAAAAATAACTCATAGTTTTATTTAATGAGTATTAATTTCCTTGCAGAAAACACAGGATTTCTACCAATTAAATAATAATCTAATAAGAAGAAAGATGTATCTGTACATACATAATCTTGTTCAATAAAGGTCTTCTCTTTGTAGATCCGAACTCATGAATAGGCCTAAACTGGCAGTACCTACTGTTTATTATGGGTAGATTTCCCATTTTACAAACAAACCTCTCACTTATGGGAAGAGGTTTAGGCGTTTAGAATGTCTTTGGTTTAAATTTCCTGATACCAGAGGGGTAGAATTCCCCAGCTGTCCATCAAATGACATGCACTTGCAGCTCTGGGACACTCTGTGGGGGTACTCTTCTATTCCAGAGTTATATATAAAACAGAGTTAAATACATGTAAAGACATAAAGCACACAGGATAATCCCCTGGTAACCATATATGCCTTCCAATCTTACCAAACTATAATGTACTTACTGTTCCTCAATTTAAATGTTCTAATTCCTATCTCTTTACTACCCTTCCCTTTTTTTCCCCCCAGTTTCTCTCATCTGGAATCCTATATAAGCTTCTATCTAAATACAACCATTTGAAGGGCCAGGCAAAATCTCATCTCACCATTAAAGGACAAAGTATGCTCTGATTATTCTATTCTACAGTAATCTAGGCTCTGCTTTCTTTAGCTTTTAGTAAGCATTTGGCTTTAATCTTTTTTGCTGCCTAATACTGTTAGCTTTCCACAAGTTTTTGACTTATCTGCCAATTAGATTGTAAGCTCCTTAAAGGCAGATTCCTATATTCTGTTTTTTCTATATTTCTTGTGCACCTACATAGTAGATGCCCTACATGTCCTAGTTTTGAAAAGTAACACGGTCAATCCAAATATGACCCAACATGTACATTTAGTGTTCTTTACAGATTTTTCTAAACCAATCTATGTTCTCTGTATAAACATGGATTTTCTGCTAGCCCAATAGTTTTTTTGTTTTTGGTATCAGAACTCGTCAGCTGACTCTGTGTCCCAGCCACAGGACTGCAGTTGTTCATCCTGTGGGAACTCAACTTCAATGTCATAAACAAAATTTGGATCATCCTTCTTCTTCTGATTTTTCTCAAAAAGTTCATCCATGATGCTCTTCTTTTTGGCAAGTTCCTTGTCATCTAGTTTGTTCAGGTCTTCCTCAGGATCAATGGTTGTTTCCTTTCGAATTTGTTCCATTGTTTCTGCCAAACTCTGCCCCGACAAGTAACCTCGTAAAAAACTGAACAACTTCTCTAGTTGCCTCAGGGACACTTGTTCCAGGTAACTCTTGTGTCGTGGATTATTCTTTAATTGTTCAGCAGCTCTGTTGCAATCTATGAGGGAGAAACAAAACTATATACCACACGCAACATACACACCACAATGTTTTGGTGCACCACAAACTACTGAAAGCATTATCTGCCATTATAGTCAAGTAGTTAAATGGCTTTTTTGGAATGAGTTATTCTGGAGAACTATTCCTTTATATAGAGCTTTGACTGTGGTGGGAGGAGGGATGTATTTTTGAGTTCCTTAACTTAAAATCATTTTGAGGCGATATTAAACACTTTCAACTGGAGAAAATGTAATATTACAGCTTTAGATATTAGTATTTGTATTAAGAAAATATCAAGACTACAAATAGAAAACATTTGGAGGGAAAGAAGGGAATTAATATTATTGAATAATGCTATCTCATTTAACCCACACTGCAATTCTGAAAGAGTGGGATTATCAATTCCTTTTTACAGATTAGGAAACTGAGGCTCACTGTGAGTAAGTAACTTAACCAGGGTCACCCATCTACCTTGAACTTAGGTTTGTATAACTCTGAAGGCCATGTCATGCTATTACATAAGACTCAAATAGTTCTTATTATGTGATTTAGAGAATTTTTAAGAAAAGAGGCAAGATAAAACATGAGGTACCTGAAAACTTTGAAAAGTTTCGAACCGGCATGATGCGCTGGCGACTTTTCCCCTTCATTTCATTCTCATAGATTAGGATAATAGCTGGAGGCTGGAACCTAATTCCACATTTCTTGGCAGTACACATCATTTTCACATACACTTCAGGGTAAATCAGAGGAAATCTGTACACACATTATGTGACTAACACATAATGACTTCCTGCAAAAAGGGAGAGGGAATTAAGTGTTGGGATATATCGCACTCCTCCCCAGCAGATCTGTTTCTAGTCCAGTTCTAGAGATGTATGCTCAGTCTATCAGTTCAATATTTCCAGAGCTATCCTAAAAGTTCAGTTCGGCCCTAGGTTCTCCTTATATTGTTCAATCCCTGATTCATTGAGGGGTGTACATTTGTTTACACGAGCCTAGAAATGCAGTTCAGTTTGGATCTCCTGGTATACTGTACTCTTAACCAAAGATGAATTTGTTTATGAAAGGTTTATGAACCTGTGAGTCAGCCCAAGAATCGACTTCCAGGATCTTTTTTATTTACCAATTTAACAAGTATGTACAAGCACCCTCTGTGTCAGGGTACTGAGTTTTTCAACTTTAAACATTATGCCCTGAGAGGTTCACCAGACCAGATCGGTCTCCTTTGTACTTTCCCAATCAGTTTACCCACCAAGTTTTTTGTAATTACTCATTTAATCATTTATCTTCTCTTCTATTTTATATGCTCTATGTGGGCAGGGAACATATCCACTGTTTACCACAACATCCCAGCACAATACCTGGAATGTAGTAGGTATTCCATACATACTCGTTTAATTCAGTGTATTAGAACACAGCCTCTGTATATTCTCTAAGTTTTTAGAGTCTAGAAGTCTGATCAAAAAGGTAGACCAATACAGAATCACCCTCTCCTATCCAAGGCAATAAAGTTTACATGACTTTTAGTTTAACTTGTCTCATTATTTTTTTTCAGTTACAAGAAACACAGTTATATTGTAGGCTAATACTTTATATTCCCTCTTCCCTCCCCTGCTCCCAATGCCAAAGTAACTGAATTATAGGGACTGCTTTAGATGTGACTATATATTATTCTCTGGAAGATTTGCAAATATTAAGGAATCTAAAAGTAAAGCAGCATAGGGTAATGATATCTTCATAAATTCAGTTCTCTTAGCAAATCCCTATAGGAACATGTTATCTAATACATGTTCACTATAGAAAACTGGGAGTAGAAGTGGGACAGGGGTAGGAGGGAACATAAAATAATCACCTTTGATACCTTCTAGTCTTTTTCCTAGGCATATAGTTTTATTTTTTAAAATTATAGTTATGTTTTTTTATATTATACAGTTTCCTGCCTTTTAAACAACCTATGTGATTTTGTCATAAAATGTTCTTCTAAAGTGAAAATTTTTATATGACTGCCAAATGTTTATACTATGGATATACCACATTCTATATTATTCACCCCTTATTGTTGGATGTAAACATTTTTACTCTTAGGAAATTAATCATTTATAAAGAACTGCTTTTTCAAATTTCTGTGTTCTGCTTCTGACCTGATGCAATAATCTGATCCCAGCCCTTCTCTTCTGCTTCTCCCCCTTCGCCACCTTCTTCTTTTAACAAATATTGGGGCTGGATGAAAAAGGTGAAGGGATTAAGAAGTACTAATTGGTAGTTACAAAACAGTCATGGAGATGTAAAGTACAGCATCGGGAATATAATCAATAATATTGTAGTAACTATGTATGGTGTTAGGTGGGTACTAGAATTATGGAGGCAATCACTTCGTAAAGTATATAAATGTCTAACCACTATGCTGTACACTATGCTGAAACTAATATAATATTGAATGTCGACTGTAATTGAAAAATTAAAAAAATAAAAAATAAAAATTTAGACTTGCAAAACAAAAATATTAAAACAAAACAAGACAACAAATACTACTCCCAGTTCGCCTCAATAAAAATTTGGTCTATTAGCACTTTCTAAGAGATCCTACTGATCACAATATAAATTCCACACTCAAGCAAATGGTTGTACTTATGAAGGGTGTGTGCAATTGATACTAAATAATATAATTGTTTGACAAGACATTTTTATTTTTTAAATTAAACTTTTATTTTTACTGTTTGTATTCTGTTTAAAGTGTAAAATAATTCTACTTATTTATAAGTAGCTTATAATAAATAACTATTGTCCTCTGCCCTCCCCTCTCCATAGGCTACCAGTTTTAATTCTTTCAACCATTTCTTCTAAAATTTATCTCCACATTTCTTAATAGCAAGCTGCTACTTTCAGTTTTAGTATCTTCTGACATCTTTCCTCTTTGAGACATTTATTCTAGAGTCCTCCGTTTTGCTCCAATCTGCAATGGATATTCTCTAGGCCTACTTACAGATTCAACTCAATTCATGAAGACGGACGGCACATTTATCCAACTCTTCTTCCTAGACATGAATACTACCCCCCCCCCCCCCCCCCCCGCCAGGGATCAGTTAATGCCATAATCTAGCCAAGCATCCTCCACAGAACCTAAAAGTGTACGGATTTCGCCAACGGGCAGACGATCATTTCCCTACTCACGTCCCCATTAGCGCAAGACTTTTTTACCCTTAGCGAAGTACTGAAAGTATATCTTCCCCGGCAGGCCAACGTCTAAAACCTCCATGAGGGGGCTATTTCCACCCAACTGCAATGCACAGGGCAGCACTTTTGAGGCCGGGCGTCGCCTGGAGTTACAGGAAGAGGCGACCGCCACAGGCCTGCAGACGTGACTGTGGATGATCTCTCTGGCAGGAGTCCCGAATCCACAAATACCTGGAAGTAGAGGTGGAGACCGGGAGCTGAGCCAGCGGGCTCCCAGGGCAGCGTGCGGAGTTGAAGGTAGGGCAGGGGGCCCACGGAGGCGTTCCCACAGCAACAGCCCTGGTGCACTCAGGGCGCTTGCGCCGCTCCTCGCCCCGCCCCCGACCCGGAGGGCGCGGGGCGGAGCGACAAGGGGGCCCTGACGGCGCCCTCCCGCGACGTCGGAACTTTAGTGGGCCGGGGCTCTGGGGAGCCGGGGAACGGCGGGACCGAAAGCGTGCGCGCAGCGAGGTTTCCGTCCCGGTCACTAAATCTGTGGTAGCGCGCCCTAGGAGCGGCTGGAAGCGTACGCAGGCTCCTCCGTCCGCATTTCATCCAGGCGCGCTCTTCTCTGGCGCTCGTTTTCCGGCGTCCTGGCTGCCCGGGCCGTGGCCGTCCGAGTGGTGGCCTGGCTGCTTCTCTGGGAGGCAGCTGGGCTCACCTGCACACCCGTCGCAGCCCTCACTGCCTCCCCTGCGGACGCCGGTAAAGAGAGGGGCGGGGTTGCAGGGGTGAGGGCGGGGTTTGAGGGCCGAGTGGGTGGGAGCCTGGCGGGACTCCCGGGTCCTCTGCCTTGCGCGGTTTGCAAAGGTACTTCATTGTACTCTGGCTCGCGACCCTAGAATTGTATGGTGAGCAAGAGGAGGTTAAAAACAAAGGCCACGTGGACTCACACACACACACACACACACACATACACACTCACTCACTCACACTCTCTCTTTCTCTTTCTCCCCCTCCCTCTCTCTGTCTCTCTCTCGTTCTGTCTCTCTCTCTGTCCCCCCGCCCCCCAACTCTTCACGTTTCCTGCATCGCTCTGGCCGCTCCTGGGTCTCTGCAGAGTGGGGATTTGTCGTTCTGAGGCGAGACTGGCCACACTACTAAAATGAGGATGAAGCGTCTTGGGATGCATGAAGCTTCTAACCACCGAGGGGCCAACATGGCCTCAATGCCCCATGTGGAGTGAGAATCCCAATCCAGAATACAGGGACACCGGGGTCGGAGGGTAGGGGGTGTGGGAAGAGGAGGACTAATTTTTTTCTTACAAACATTTTTGATGATACAGTGGTTTGGTATCGGGTTTCTTTATGATTCTGGGCTGGGCAAGCGGGTCGATTCATTTCTTTGGGTCCCATTCCTTTTCCTGGAATGCTGTGCTAGGTGCTAGGTAGATCCAGCCCTGAACTGTACATGGCCCCAACCCTCATGATGCTTTCAGTGTAGTGGGGGAGACAGATTCGTGCAGAGGTAATAGGGTAAATGATAACGTTTGATAAGGAAAGTCAGTATAAACCAGGTAAGTTTCTCCGCCTGTAAAATGAGAATATTAGACTAGTATCTGTCAATGCAGTTCTGCTTTTGTGTGTTTACATATTAGGTTTCCAAGTTTATTTGAAGAAATGATGAGGCCAAAAAGAATTTTTTAAAAACTGGACTTGGTGATCTCTAAGGACTCTTCCGGCACTGGCATTTTCTGATTAAAAGGGGTCAATTCCAGAGCCAGTACAGGCCACAATAATCAAATAAAGCAGTATTTAAGAGGAAAAGATCTTGAAGGTGAATTCAGATACAACACATTATTTTGAATGTACTTTTGTACTTTTTTCAAAATCATAGTCTAGTATTTGCTATACCGTTTATAAATTAGACTTTACCATCACAAGATGAATGTGATTTGCTACTCTCTAGTGTATATCCCAATTGATTTAAAAAATGTAATAATCTGACATTTTTCTACTTTAATATGTTGATATAAACCTTTACTCCTCGCCCCACCCCACCCCCATTAAAATTAAACATGATGAAGAAACATCTGGATTTGTACAAGAGATACTCTAAGTTATTTGGGAAAAGATTAGATATGCTTCTCCAAAGCAAATAAGGATTTCTTTAAATAGTTAGGAGAGTGGAAATATCTTAGGCTTTAAGTGTCAGGCAAATCTTGCTTCTAATCAGTCAGTTATAAGACCCAGAGCCAGTTAGTAGCTATGTCAGTTTCCTCCTTTGTACAAATGGCAATTTTGCCTGCCTGTTTAAACACACAAAAGTTAAAACACATGAAAAAGCCCCAAGTAGATGATCTATCATATAGATATTATTTAATAAATGCTAGTTTTTCTTCTTTGTATATTTCATCTCCACATCATTTTTTTTCCATGCATCTTTTCAGAAATACAGCTAATGTATTTAGCAAAATACAATAGTATATAGTTTGCTGTGTGTTTGTTTTAATGTTCTTCCTACACACTTTCAGCTTTTGAAAATGAAATAAAGTTATGTAACAAGGTGCCTGGCAGAGTTGGTGATCATTAGTAACTGAATTTCTAATTTTATGATACCGATACAGAGTAATAATTTTGCTGTTTGAATTCTGCATGGGGTCAGAATAGTGAGATTTCTGGTTATTCTAAGTTTTTAAGGAAACTTTTGAACCTTTGAAAAGCCTCCAGGTCCTTTCTTTAAACCATCCCAACTTCTCCACAAGGCATAAATGTACCATCTTCTCGGTTTTATAGGTGTGGATGGTAGAATATGGAAGTTGCAACTAAGTATCTCATACACAGTTTCAGTGAGCTGGCATTAAAACAGATTTCCTGGCTCTTTAGCCATTCTATTTTTTTTTTTTTTTTTTTTTTAGTGTCCTGGGATCCCTTGAATAAAGTGATATTAATAACAAACACTTATAAAGAACACTTACTGTGTGGTAGGCCCTGTTCTAAGTGCTTCTATGTATATTAAGTTCTAATGACAACTAGTAGAGAGATAAACTATTTTTATCAGAGTCACATAACTAGTGACAGACTGGGATTTGAAATGAGGCAATATAACTTCAATGTTCTTAACCCTTATGCTATACTAGAAGTAGATTTATATGTAGTTCAACTTATTTAAGTTTTCAAAGCTTTTGTTTTATTTTTAGGTTAGCTAGATTTTCCAGGTAAGAAAAGCCTATTTAAACAATTATATTCTAATTATTTATTCTTTGAGTGCTTATTTTACTTAAAAAAAATCTTTTGGTTTTTATAGGCATAAGGGCTACTTGTTCTGAAATTATTTTGAGGCAAGAAGTTTTAAAAGATGGTTTTCACAGGTGAGTTGCCCATTGACATACTTACATCAAAATACTGTTTCATATAACTTAGAGCAAAAACTTAATAATTGAAGAATGCATAAACTGAAAAATTTCCTTGCTTTCTTCAAGTTATAAATGACAGATTTAGTATATATGGCTACTGTTTGAAAAAATCATTAAAATAAGTAGAGAAAAGAAAATGTTTATTATTTACCATGCATATATTATATGTGTATGTGTATATATATATATCTAGAAGTTACATATACAGTATTTCACTTAGCCTTCACAGTGGTTGTGAGACAAATGATACCTTTCTTGTTTTTCAGATGAGTGTACTAGGGCTCAGAGAATTTATTTTATTTATTTGTTTGTTTGTTTGTTTATAGATTTACTTTGATGACATTGGTTAACTTAATCCAATAAGTTTCAAGTGTACAATTCAGCAGTAAATCATCTATATTTTGTGTTGTATGTTCACCGCCTATAGTTAGATTTCTTTCTGTCACAACATATTTGACCTCTTTTACCCCATCTAACTCTCCCTACCCCCAACCCTCTGGTAACCACTAGCCTGTTGCCCATGTACATGAGTCTCTATATTTCATGTTTGTTTGTTGTTTTTAGATTTATATCCCACATATAAGTGATATCCTGTGGTTTTCAACATTTTCTGTCCGGCTTATTTCGCTTAGCATGATTATCTCAAGATCCATCTATGTTGTTGCAAATGGCGGTATTTCATCTCTTCTTATAGCTGAGTAATATTCCATTGTATTTATGTATCACATCTTTATTCAGTCATCTGTTGTAGGACACTTCGGTTGATTCCATATCTTGAAAAATTTAAATTTAGTAGAGGTTAGGGTGGTAGAGCTCTGACTTAAATTTATGACTCTCATACTCCAAAGCCATGTTCTCAAGTATTAAATATTATACCACCCTAAATCACTATTTCTGATTTACAAAACTTGGTTCCAAATGACCAAGCTGTTTCTAAACAGGAATTGTCCTCAACGATGAATATTTGCCAGTACTGAAAATATTTAAAAGACTGGTAAAAAGTTGTGGAAACTGTTCCATAAGAAAACTTCCCAAACTTTAAAACTTCTCAAGTGATTAATTGGTCATAATTCTCAGATATTTGATTTATAAATTCTGATACATTTATTTATTTATTTATTTATTTAATTTATTTTAATTAGTTTCAAGTATACAGTACTTTGGTTAGACATCTATACGGTTCGTAAAACGATCTCCCCAATCGTTCCCTCCCTCCCCTGACCCTCCACCTAGCCAACATATTAATGCTTACTGCATTTTCCGTGCTGTCCCGATGACCATCCATCAGCTACTAATTTGTACTTCTTTTACCCTTCATCTCATTCTCCCAGGCCCCACCCCCCACCCCTCTGTACGTCACCAAATTGTCCACTATATTTGTGAGTCTGTTTTTGATTACTTTGTTCTTTTCATTCCTTAGATTCCGCATGTGAGTGAAATCATATAGTGTTTATCTTTCTCTGTCTGACTTAAATACCTTCTAGGTCCATCAGAGCAATATCTTTTTCCATCCCCTTCCTTTTAGTCTCTGTGTGTCTTTTAATCTGAAGTGAGTCTCTTATAGGCAACATGTAGGGGTCTTGTTTTCCTTTCCTTTCATCCACTCTATCTTTTGGTTGAAGCACTTAATTCTTTTCCATTTGAGGTACTTGTTGATAGGCATGTACCATTCTTTATTTCCGTTTTTGATACATGTTTTTTCTTCTTAAAGAAGTCCCTCTAACATTTCCTGTAATACCGGCTTGGTGGTGATAATTCCTTTAGCTTATTTTTGTCTGGGATGCTCTTTATCTGTCCTTCAACTCTAAATGATAGCTTTGCTGGATAAAGTATCCTTGATTGTATGTCCTGGGTCTTCATCCTGTCGAATATTTTTTGCCAAGCCCTTCTGTCCTGCATAGTATCTTTTGAGAAATCAGCTGCCAGTCTTACGGGTGCTCCCTTATAAGTAATTATTTCTTTTTCTCTTGCTGTTTTTAATATTCTTTGTATTTTACCTTTGGCATTTTAATTGTGATGTGTCTTGGTGTGGGCCTCTTTAGATTCTGATTTTTGGAATTCTCTGAGCTTCCTGAGGTTTTATGTCCGTTTCTTTCACCAGGTTAGGGAACTTTTCCATCATTATTTCTTCAAATATATATTCAACATCTTGATTTTCTTCAGTTACGCCGATGAGACGGATATTTGGACCCTTAGTAGTGTCCCATAGGCTTCTTAAATTATTTTTATAAATGCCTTGGCATCTGATCTCTTGCCATTCTGATTGCATGTCCTTGGCTTTCCCATCCTCTAGATAGGGCATTTGATCCTTTTCTTTATTCACTTTGTTTATTCCTTTGTTTATTCCATTTAATATACTTCTCATCTCAGATATTGTGTTCTTCATTTCAGACTGGTTCCCTTTCGTAATTTACATTTTTATGTTTTTTATCTCTTTGTTGAAGTTCTCACTGAATTTATCTACACTTCCCCCAAGTTCATTGAGCATCTTTATAATCAGTGTTTTGAACTCTGCATCTGTTAGATTGCTTGACTCTATTATATCTGGATCTCTGTTCTGTTCTCTCATATGGTTTCTGCTTCTTTGTCTTCCCGTTTTGGCTGCCTTTCTGTGTCTGTTTCTATGTACTACACAAAGCTCCTAAGTCTCCCGGTCTTATTAGTGTGGCTTTGTGAAGTAGGTGTCTAGTGGCACAGTCCTGAGAGGGGTTCAGCTGCAGGCCAAGTTTAGCACTAGCCTCTACCCTTCCGGGCTGCCTGTTAAGATTCAGCAAGCAATCAGTATCTGTATGGCCTTAATCGAGTTACTTAAGTCTTTATTACCTTATCAGTAAAATTGGATAATCATAATATTTCCTCATTAGGGTTGTGAGAATTAAATCAGAAAACATATGAAAAGCCCCTTAATGCAGTGCCTGTCACATAGTACATACCCAGGAAATGTTAGCTGTAATTATTAATGAGATAGATGATCAAGCTGGGCCATACAGTTTTAGTCAAAGAGGAGATATGACTGTAAAGTAATGTATATAAAATATATAAATCCTCTTGATATTGTTTAATGATCACCGAAACTGTTCCTCTCCCCATTTTTTTTCCTCAATATGCTTTAGTTTGGTTAGTTTCTGTTGCTTTGTCTCTAAGTCATTGATTTTTTCTTTTGTATTGCCTAATTGTTTTTAATCATTTTATTTCAGAAATTGTGTTTTTCTTCTTGAACTTGCATTCAATTCTATATACATGTAAAACTTTCTCTCATAATGTTCATGTTTTTCTTTAAATCCTTGAACATGTTAGCCATATTTATAATTACTTTTAATGTCCTTTACCAATTTTGTCACTTATGTTATTTCCATGTTTGCTTCTATTGAATGATATTTTTCTTGGTTATTGGTCACATATTCCTGCTTCTTTGCATATCTAATAACTTTTGATTGGATGGTGAATATTGTGAATGGTGTACATATGAAAATTTTTGAATGTGTGGATTTTATCTTTTAAAGAGTTTTGGGCTTGTTGTTTTCTGTTAACAGTTATTTGGTTATCAACGTGATCTTTTTAATCTTTTTTTTGTATAGGTCTAAAGTTAAAGTGGCCATTATTGCATTTAGTTTAGCTACTAAAGCTTTACCCCATTGCGATCTCCACTGAAAGTTTTGGTCTCTGTTTGTTGATTGGTTGGAATGCAAATATCTCCCTAAATGTGAAATTTTAGAATATCTTATCTTTTAGTTCCCTGGTCATTCTTTGCACAATCTTGTGGAGTTACACCTTACTCATGCTTATCTTAGCATTCTACAAAAACTCAGAGTGCATCCAGTTCAGATTTCTAAAGCTCTTTCTACATAGTTTCCTCCTCTCTGGAACTTAGTGCTGTATCTTCCAGCCACTTCAGCCTTTCTTAACTTCTATCTCTATTTTCTCACCCAAGCAGAACTACCGTGCTGAGCTTTGGATCTTCTTCCCTGAACTTGGTCCAAAATGTGCCTCCAGACAGAAAACTGGGACAATTATACATATAGATTTATAGTCTATTTCAAATTAATTTTTGTGTATGGTATGAGGTAGAGGTCAAGGTTCATTTTTTTCTATATAGGTATCTAGTTGTTTTAATCCCATTTGTTGAAAAGACTATTCTTTCCCCATCTAATTATTTTGTCACCTTTATGGAAAATGTGTGTGTGTTTTTGGATGCTATCCCTTTCCATCGATCTTTGTCTAGTTCCATAGTAATGCAATACTGTGGCTTACAGCATGAATTTATGAAAGATCTAATGGGTGTTTTGGACGTGATATAAATTTCATTTGACTTTATAATCTTTTGAAAAACTAGTTTGAAATATTGTGCTTCCACTAATTTGAATGTAATGTAATGGTATCTCATTAACAAAGAAATTTACTTTAAACATATTTGTTTTACAGAGACCTTTTAATAAAAGTGAAATTTGGAGAAAGCATCGAGGACTTACAGACCTGCCGACTCTTAATTAAACAATACATCCCGACAGGACTTTTTGTGGATCCATATGAGTTGGCTTCATTACGAGAGAGAAACATAACAGAGGTACAGTACAACTCTTTTTTTTTTTTTCCCAAAGGTACAACTCTTACACGGTGTTTTTTAAGAGAAATTATTTTGTGATGCTATAATTTGGATTAAGGCAAAATAGTAGGGAGAAAACATTGTAGTATTTTTTATTTTGTTAAAGTGTATAAAGTAGCATTTTTTAGATAGTATAGGAGTATTCTTTAACAAGTGAGTGATTCTTGTCATACTTGTCAGTAGTAAGCCATTAAACCAAGATAGTTAAATGCCTTTTGGCAGGATGGTGACTGGTTTAATGACTAAGAAAATTATATGTGTTTGAGAATAATAATAATAAATACAGTTTCAACAGCAATTTTGTCAAATTAGATATACCCCAACATTTGTATAATTTGGGTATGGGAGGAAAGGAAATTAATATTTATTGGCTCTCTATATGCCAGATATCTTTAATTTTTTTTTTAAAAAAAGAAAGCAAGCATTAAAGGAAGATTAAGTCCCATAACCTTTACATAGATTAATCTTTATAATAACCCTGGAAGTATTATCTTCATTTTATAGATAAGCATACAGAGGCACCAAGAGGCCATGTTACTTATCCAAGATCACATAGTTAAAAGGAAGAGCCAAGAAATGAGTCCAGGGTTGTCTAATTGCAAAGTTGTTGCTCTTTCCAGAGATGAATCTTACTCCTTAGTTAAGGGTTTTCCTAACTTTAATAAGAATCACCTAGGGGTACTTATACTGTAGATTATTGGCTTCCTGGGACATCTTAATTCAATAAATTTGGATTGGACCCCAAAATCTGCTTTTAATGACTCAGTTGATTAAGAAATTTTGGGAAATACTGTCTCTGATTGTAAGATTATAATTTGCATATGAATTTTAAAAAGGCAAAATAGATACACTTGGAGTCATTCATGATGGCAGTTTATTTCTAATTGTGGTTTAGGCCAATTTCTTCACCTTTTTTATTATTTAAATTTATTTTTGAATAGGTAATTACATTTTCATGGTTCAAATATTCAAGAGATGAGAAAAGGTACACAATGATAAGCTTCCACCTATTTCAACCCCCAGTCACCAAATTTCTTTATATGTTCTGTTTTTTGTGTATATATGGCAGTTTTGATACACATGTTCACATATATGGCAGTTTAGATACATATACACATGTGGAAAGATCTCATTGCTTTTCTCATTTGTTTCTTTTCTTCACTGAGTCATGAATTCTGAAAGAGACTTTTAAAATTTCAAATAATAGCTTTTAAATTTAAATGCAGGTTTTGGCTTGTAATGACATGGATTGGAATCATTTTCAAATCTATTTAATGAAATTGCCTACCATGTTTTAAGAAAATGAAATTTTTTTGCCTAGGTGAAATTTTTTTGCCCAGAAAGAGGTCAGATGCCTACGCTTTGGTTGGGATGAGACTGGGGTGTGTGCAGTTCAACTATAATAAGAAAATGGGGTGGGTAAAGAGTACCAGTTATAGATTGCTTGACAAGTTTCTCTTTTGCTTGATTTTTTGCTTCTAAATCTTCTAACTCCTAATTATAAGCCTTTTAAGTAAATTTACTTTTTCATTTTGGAAATTTTTAGAAAACTAGATGTCTCATTTGTGACATATAGAGATAATTGCAAGTTGATTTCTTGATTAGATGCTATTTCCTTCCGCCTAGCTGAGTTGACACTGTAGCCCAAGGAGGAACTTTGTCATGAGAGGTGGCATTATATGATGAATTTAACTGGATAGAAGGGAATTTATATGTAGGGAAAGACTGATGCGTATATGTTTAGATTGTGATCTTGACCCTGTTCCATGACATAAAATTTTTGGCTGCAGCATATGGAACAGTGGGTCTAAATCATTGGGTGATATGGCAACAAAATGTTTTATAAAAAGCTTATGATGATTTGTGAGCAATTTGAAAATAAATCCTTAAATAGATTCTCTATGGATAAGGCACATCAAATAAAACTCATTTCATTTTTAGGTAGGGCTGTAAGATATATTTAATCAAAATCTCTAACAGTTTTTGAAAATGGTATTATATTAGATTGAAACATGAAACTGCTGTTTTGTAGATCAAAATGGAAATACTATGTTTTTTAAATCATAAATTTTATTTACTCAAAATATGTAGTGTTAGGATTTCTGCCATGACCAACTTGGAAAGCAGGGACCAGATGTACTCTCCCACTTGAAACAACCAAGAATTAACATCCCAGTGTCAGAAAAGTATAATATTTTTCATTTTTATAAAGTTTTACATTTTTAGATTATATAAGTTGTTCAGAGGCACCAATTACTATGTCTTAATTGGGGAAAATTTTTTTTTGGAGTTCTAGTCCATGAGAGAAAGCTGAGACTAATCTTATAAATATGGCATTATTTCATAGCTTAATTCATTTAGCTTTGCTGTGGTGGTTTGTGACATATGTGGTTGAGGGTCCTCATGAAAAAGTATAGGTCCATGTCTGTTAACCAATGCATGATGCTTTAGGATTAATTTTGATGCATAATTTAAATTTCTTGATAACATGCTATTGTTTTATCTGTGGCAAAAATGGAATAATTCTGATTTTTGCAGAAAAACCATAAATGCAACCCCAAAAAGTACATAGTCATTGTACTTTTTGGGGTTGCATTTATGGTTTTGGCCACGTTTGGGAGATTTACCAGTATCAGGTCATTGTCCAGATTACTTTTGATTTCCCCTTGAGCCATAGTCTCAACTCAGCTCCAAAAATGTTTTTCTGTTGTTTTGAATCTAAAGTGATATACACACCTCCAAATGTCTGAGTTTTTGATCACCTGTCAATTGATGTACCAACTTGTACAATTTTTTCTCTATTGTAACTAGGTTTCAAAGAAACTCCGAGCCGAAACACCTAAGTCAGCTAGCTCCAAGACCTCAAGTTGTTGTTTGTGGATTAGCTTCCACTGGTTCTTAATTGGTTTTGGTTTAAAAAGGATCTGGGTCTCTGTTGAGGGTCATTGTGAATGCAAAAATTGGACAGTGAAAAAGGCTCATAAGAAAAAATTTGGTTCATTAGAAAAAAGGTGTTGGAGGAGAGCTCTACATATATCTTGGATTGCCAGAAAGGTGAACAAATGGGTCCTAGAGCAAATTAAGTCTGAAACATCATTGGGGCAAAAATGACAAAACTGAACCTCTCATTCTTTGGGCACATTATGAGAAGGCAGGGTTCTTTGGAAAAGACACTAGTGTTGGGAAAAGGATAAGGCAGAAGGAAAAGAAAAAGGCCAAATGTGAGATGGATTGACTCCATAAAAGAAGCCATAGGCATGACTACAGGACTACACAGGACAGTTGAGGACAGGACATTTTGGTTGTCGCTTATTCACAGGGTCACCAAGATTTGGAGTCAGCTCATTGGCACATATCACACAAATAATGGAGCTAATAGTTCATGCCTGATAAGATTCTTGTGAAAATTAAAGGAGATAATGTACATAAACTTTGAAATACCTAGCAACGTAGGAAGTACTCAAAGAAAAATACCTTTATTATTATCAGGTCATATATACATCCTGGACAAGATAGAAAAATTTGGACTATATGTTATTTTGATTTGCACCTAGTTGTACCCAAAAAGAGTTCATTAATAAATTTCTATTGGGAAGTGTCTAGTAATTTCTTAGAACTTTGCTCTTTGATCCTCCTGGTCAACATTTTTTTTCCTTAGATGAAAATACAGAAGACATAGTTATCAAATTCATAAATGTTACATAAATGTTGGTTGACTGATTAAGATTTTAATCAAATCTCGTCAGCCTAGAAATAAATGGACTATGGCCAGAAAGATAAAATTTAATAGAAATAAATCTCAATTCCTGCATTTAATTAGTAAAAAGTCAACTAGAAAAAAAATAGGATGAGAGTTAAAGTTTTCTTCAAAAAATTCAAATGAAAAATGTAGGGATGAATAGGTAGTGCACAGGGTCAGTGAAATTATATGATACTATAATGGTAGATTCGTGACATTTTACATTTATCAAAATGCATACAATCTACAAAATAAAAAGGGAACCCTAACTTAAACTATGGACTTTAGTTAATAATAATGTGTCAATATTGGCTTATCAATTTTAAGAATTGTGTCACGTTAATGTTAATAATGGCGAAAACTGAGTGTTGCAAGGGCAGTTAAAGGGGTATATGGAGATTGTATTTTCTGCTCATTTTTTCTGTAAACCTAAAACTGCTCTAAAAAATAAAGTATTACTTTTTTTTTTTTAAAGAATGAGATAGGTAGGTAGGTAGATAGATATCATACTGAAATAAGGCTGCTAAAAGCTAATATAATTTATAACTAAAGAAAGTAATACTGCTGCTATAGTCCCTGTGTATTTCCAAAGGCAACTAATATGATGAATAGTTTGGAAATCATGTCATAAACTGAGAGAACAGTGCATATTTCTTTGGGGAGGAGAAAACTTAGTGGAGGCAGCATGATTTCCTTCTGATGTTTGAGGACCTTTAGTGAATTAAGGAATAGATTTATTGCAGATATTGTAAGCAAGAACAATGGGAGAATGTTATGGGCCAGAGCATCAAGTTTCAACTCATAGAAAAGGAATAACCTTTTAACAGTGGGTAAATTGAGATGACTCTTCCAGTCATTGAAAATATTTAAGCAGTGGCTGGATACTTGCTTCTCTGAAGAACAAAATATTCCTAGAATGATACCAATCATTTTAACCCAACACTGGGTTAACTATCTTTTGTCATAGTTTTCATACTTATCGAATAATGCTATATTTATTCACAAAATTTCTCTTGGTACCTGTTTTATCACTTGGACAAAAGTTAAGGAAATTACATAGAAATAATTTTTATTATGGGAAAATTTTACACCTTGGAGTATAATTTCCTCAGTTTGCTTTTAGTAAACAAGTTTTTATTAAACATAGATCACATCTTTTTTTTTTTTTTTAATTGAGGATGGAAGGAGAATGGAAATTAGAAGGATGATGAATTTGACATTATTTTTCCTCTAATAGCAGTCTTCTGGTTTTATTTTTCTTTTTTAGAATTTTCCTAATTTATTTCTTCTGGATTAATATTTGTTTTCTTTTTGACAGGCAGTGATGGTTTCAGAAAATTTTAATATAGAAGCTCCCAACTATTTGTCCAAGGAATCTGAAGTTCTCATTTATGCCAGACAAGATTCACAGTGCATTGATTGTTTCCAAGCTTTTTTGCCTGTACACTACCGCTATCATCGGCCACATAGTAAAGATGGAGAAACTTTTATTGTAGTCAATAACCCTGATTTGTTGATGTATTGTGACCAAGGTGAGGATTGCAAGTCTTTTCTGAGAGTTGAAAATAAAAATAAAAGTATAGTGTCAAGTCTGAAGTCAAGGGATAACAAAAGGATGTTTTTCCCTTTCTTTTTAACTTTTTGATTATAAAGATAAAGCATAAATATAGAAAAACTTCACAAATACATAGTTTAGTGAATTATTATAAGGCAGATATTCTTGTAACTAACATCCAGGTCAAGAAACTCTGCCACCCACCCTAGTAGCAGCTCTGTGTATCCTGTCCCAATTATAGCCTCCTCTTTTCCTCTCAGACTATCTGACTTTTAATCACTACCTTATCTTTCTTTATACTTTTATCACCCAAGGGGCATTCTTAGACACTAGAGCTTAGTGTTGCCCATTTAAAAATTTTTTGTTATTTCCATTAACTTCTTAATTTATCTCCCCTCTGTTCCTTCTATCTGTTTTCTTAAAATTTAACTGTTGAAGAATTTGGGTCATTTGACTCGTAGAGTTTCTCAGAGTTGGGGATTTGGTGGTTGTACTCACACAGTTCATATGACCTCTTTATTTCCTGGAAATTGGCAGCTGGCTCCAGAGATGTGATCAGATTCAGGTTTCTTTTTGACAAGACTATAGGTGGTGCTATGTTCTTTTATGAGTAGATTTATAATGTCTGTTTTGTTTCCTTTTTCAGCCATTGATCCTCATTGCCCCTTTGCTGCTGTTTATTCATGTTGATATTGCAGGAATTGTGAATGTTGGTCTTTTGTCCCCACTTGCATGTATTTTGGTGTTTGAAGGAATACCTTATCACCTAGTTTTGTTTGAATGTTGTCCTCGAGTTTTTGGTTTTGTGTGTAATTGTTCTTTCTGTTTTTATGTGGGAATTTGCATAAATTTTTTAAAATGATGCTTTCACCATTTTCAGTCTTTCTAGAATCAAGACTTGGAGAAACCCTTTCAGATTTTGGTTCTTTGGGCTGGTTGCAAAAGTCAATAACACTGTTACTGAAAACTAGCAGATACGAAGTTTTTAGTCCGTACGTTTGCTGTCATCATATATTTCATGATGAGAAAATGAAAAAGTGTTCAACTATGTTAGCTTTCTTCACCCAACCTAATTTGTTTCTATTAGTGATACTTTTTACTTAGACTAAATAAGGTTTGAAAAAGTGCCACCTCTTGAGAGAGCGATCTGGTATTGTTTCTTTTTTTTTTTTTGGTCCATGTTGCCATCAGAAGCAAAGAAATCTTGAAAAGAAAAAGCTATAATAGAATATAAAATTTTGGTATGTGTGCTCTTTATGTGGGTGTTTTTACTCAATGGCAATTTATCTTGTGTTTAGGATCTGTTTACTGTTCTGAATATATGTTATACTTCAAAAAAAGTTTAAAGAATTTTCAAAGTGGCGCCTAGCATGATGGGATTTGTTAAGAACTCATGCTCAACTTCTGCACAGTCTTTGTAATTTTATAATTACATATTGTGTATTAAAATGTTTGCATATTCATATCACAGCATGAAAGACTGACCTAGCCTGTAGTACAGTACAGGTTTTCTGATATGATCTTCTAACACTTTTTTCAGAGTTTCCAATTCTGAAATGCTGGGCTCAGTCAGAAGTGGCAGCTCCTTGTGCTTTGAAGACTAAGGATATTTGCCAATGGAACAATATGAAATATAAATCAGTAAGTTAATATTTTGTGTTTTTAGATCGTGCCCTCATTTAAAACTTTTTATGTTTCTACCACATTTAAGGGACTAGAATTTTCTATTCTATTATAGATAGCTTTTTTTTAAATATATATATTTTTAATGTTTCTTTGCCACTAATGGCAACAGTGGTTCCTCATTTATACAGAGTCGTAGAATCATTTATTTAATCTGGGGGCTGGAGATTCAGGTTAGTACCATGCCTCATTAGTCCAGAGCTTAAGTATAGCTGATATGCTTTTTTTTATTCCTAAATTTATTTATTTTAATTAGTTTCAAGTATACACTACATTTGTTAGACATCTGTATAGTTCGTAAAACAATCTCCCCAATCGTTCCCTCCCTCCCCTGACCCTCCACCTAGCCAACATATTAATGCTTACTGCATTTTCCGTGCTGTCCCGATGACCATCCATCAGCTACTAATTTGTACTTCTTTTACCCTTCATCTCATTCTCCCAGGCCCCACCCTCCACCCCTCTGTACGTCACCAAATTGTCCACTATATTTGTGAGTCTGTTTTTGTTTACTTTGTTCTTTTCATTCCTTAGATTCCACATGTAAGTGAAATCATATAGTGTTTATCTTTCTCTGTCTGACTTAAATACCTTTTAGGTTAAGTCCATCAGAGCAATATCTTTTTCCATCCCCTTCCTTTTAGTCTCTGTGTATCTTTTAATCTGAAGTGAGTCTCTTATAGGCAACATGTAGGGGTCTTGTTTTCCTTTCCTTTCATCCACTCTATCTTTTGGTTGGAGCACTTAATTCTTTTCCATTTGAGGTACTTGTTGATAGGCATGTACCATTCTTTATTTCCATTTTTGATACATGTTTTTTCTTCTTAAAGAAGTCCCTCTAACATTTCCTGTAATACCGGCTTGGTGGTGATAATTCCTTTAGCTTATTTTTGTCTGGGATGCTCTTTATCTGTCCTTCAACTCTAAATGATAGCTTTGCTGGATAAAGTATCCTTGATTGTATATCCTGGGTCTTCATCCT
>NW_011889606.1:98852-100352 GCF_000151845.1 Pteropus vampyrus | reverse complement strand
TCCCCGCAGCCCGGTGCCCGGAGCTGGGGTGCGCGCCTGGCCGAGCAGGTGCGTGCAGGACCGCGGGGGCCACCACAGCACGCACGCCATGTACGTCCCCGCCTCAGCCTGCGGGGCGCGACGCGGCCAGGGGTGTGTGCACCTGAGCCGGTGACAGCGCTTCTGGAACCTTCCCTGAGCGCCTGAGCCGGTGACAGCCTCCAAGGCCGGGTGCAGCCGGTGGGGAGGACGCGGGCTGCGGGGGAGACCCCGCCATCCACTGAAAGGACAGGGCCAGGAGGCCGGCACCTCCTGCAGGGAGCCCTCCGAGCTGCGTCGGAGCTGGCTGCCTGCGCCTGACCAGTGGAGACCAGGGCCCGTGGGCAACGGCCGCGGGACCACGTGACACTCACCTTCCTGGGTGTCCCCACGGTGTGGCACTGGGCGGGGCGCTCCTTGGGGAGGGCTTGGCTTTTCTGGACTCCACCGGCAACCTGCACCCACCAGGGGGGCCTGAGACCCCGCGGCCCTCTGCTGCCTTCCCCCGTCTGCGGGTCCCCTCCATCTGCGGGTCACCCCCGTCTCGGGTCACCCCTGTCTGTGCATTACCCCCGTCTGCGGGTCACCCCCGTCTGCGGGTCACCCCCGTCTGCGGGTCACCTCCGTCTGCGGGTCACCCCCGTCTGCGGGTCCCTTCCATCTGCGGGTCACCCCCGTCTGCGGGTCACCCTCGTCTGTGGGTCCCCTCTGTCTGCGGGTCACCCCCGAGGGCGGGCCGGGGCGGCGAGCGAGGGCGGCAGAGGCTTCCGCGGCCTGTCCCTGGTTCCCGTCTCACCCGAAAAGCCGCGCGTTCTAATTACTGGAAATTGGTCGTTATGCATTTTATTCCTCTTTTATCTTTTAGAAAGAAACTGGGAGGCACCGGAGAGTCTCCAGAGATGGCGAGCGGCCCGTCATTTTCGGACGGAGCCACGGCCGGCCGCGCCCGTGCCAGCCACCGCTCCCGACGCCTGAGCTCGCGCCCTTTCACGGGCGCCGGGCGGCTGCGCCCATCCTCGTTCCGACTTTGCAGCCGGGACACTCGCTCAAGCCGCTGGGCTCCCGAGTCCGTGCCTCTCGGTGACCCACGCCATTGCCTGTTCCTCGGGCGCTCTGACCAGGTCCTTGTCCTTCGCTCTTAAAACCGATGCGCGATTCTCCGTGGCGAGTTCTCCCCATTCGACTGTCGGCTAAACGCAAACAGACCCGCCCACCACCTCCCCCCAGGCTGCCGTCAGGCGTGGCGGGGTCTGCGCCACACCGCGTGTCCCCTGGCTCAGATCCCGTGGGCCGTGTGTCTGTCACGCTTCGGGCAGAGGGGACGAGCCCTCCATCACGCTGAGTAAAACTCGTTCGCAAAAAGGGAAACGTCTCCTCTGGAATGTTCTGGTTCTTTCCCTCCCACGTCGGAGGCCAGCGCTTCTCCTCCTGCAGGAAATCCAGCCGGTGTCCCGTGGGTGGACGCCGTCGGTCCTCACGTCC
>NW_011889606.1:94451-96057 GCF_000151845.1 Pteropus vampyrus | reverse complement strand
CCCACGCGAAGCCCGGGCAGAGGACCCGCGTCGGGCCCCAACGGGGAGGCCGCCGGAGGGAACGGCCACGGCGCCCGCTGCAGACGGCGAGGCGGGCTTTGTCACGGCCATCGCAGGCGATGCGGGGACCTCACCGCGGGGTGGCGGGCGGGGCTCGATGTGACCACATGTGGGCCGGCGGCCTTGGGGCCCGACAGTCCCTGCGGGGAGACGTCAGGCGAGGGCGTTCCGGGCACTCCCCACTAACGGGGTCCCGGCGAAGGGGACGGGGGTGAGGAGCCCGATCACGCATTGGGGGGCACTGACTGCTCGAACTCAGCAGATTCTTGCTGAGGTGGGTGTGTGAGAAGTGCACAGACGGGTCCGGAAGAAGGTTCTAGAACCTGATAGGAGTTGGGTCGAGAGAAGTCTTCGCCAAGGCCGAGAGAAGACAAGTTGGGAGAGACAAGCAGACCGCGCTGGGCCTTTCCTGGGGGAGGCAGCAGCTGCGGCGTGTGGCTCGGGGGCAGGGCTGGCAGTCACGGGGAGTGGGGACAGGCGGGCGGGAGAGGCACGGGCCAGGCACAGCACAGCCACGGAGCCCGATGTCCGCTCTGAGGGTGTGACGCCTCTGCCTCAGGTGTGTCGTATTAGGCTGGAATTAGGGACACTGATCTCGAAAGCGAACGCGAGCACAGCTGGGCGGGGCACGGGGCTCACTCAGGTACTCCCGGCCTGCTGCGAGGGCCAGCCGTGGGCCAGAGGCCCTGGATGAGTGGGGGACACGCCGCTGGGTGACGCTGACCTCTCACGGGCAGCCTGCACCTTAGTGGGCGTCCCCACGACGTGCTTCTCCAGAGGGTTTGTTCCAGGTGTTGGATTCCACCGCTGGAGAGAGGACACACACCCCCACCCTCGTGGGGTTCATGCTCAGGAGCAGGGACCCCGTCCTCATGGGGTTCATGGCTGGGAGCAGGGACCCTGTCCTTGTGGGGTTCACAGCCAGAAGCAGAGACCCCCTGTCCTCATGGGGTTCATGGCCAGGAACAGGGACCCCGTCCTCGTGGGGTTCACAGCCGGAGCAGGGACCCCGTCCTTGTGGGGTCCACAGCCAGGAGCAGGGACCTCGCCCTCATGGGGTTCGTAGCCGGAGCAGGGACTGGTACATGTGGGTACTTCTGCAGCCCGCTGGGAACGGCTCTGGAACCCCACAGTGAATGGCCCCGGGGAGGCAGCGGGCAGGAGCTTTGACCCCTGGGTCTCGCTGCTGGGGAGGCCTCTGGGCAAAGGAGTGTAGCAGCGGGGGAGGCCGGGTGGGGCCCTCTAGGGAGAGGGCCGGGCCCAGCCTCAGGTCATCAGGGCGGCAGACAGAGGGACGAGGGCAGGGGGCCCCTGTGGGCCGTGGGAAGCCGCCTCGCATCCCCCAGCACTGTGGGGTCACGGGCAGCGCTGAGTGAGGGGTGGCACCACCCAACGCGCATCTTAAACCGTGAGACCGACGCCAGGCTGCCCCACGCGTCCGTGGTGCGTGGTCTGGCATGGGGCCCACCGGGAGGGCACCTGCTGCACGTGTCAGAATCCCCGCCCGGCACCGGCCTGTCCTTGTCCGTCACCTCCTCGGCCAGTG
>NW_011889606.1:85232-91288 GCF_000151845.1 Pteropus vampyrus | reverse complement strand
GAGACACAGATGCTGGGGGCGCGGCAAAAACAACTCCACGAGGCCCCCCCGTTTCCCGCCTTTAAACAGGTGCGTGACGTGGCGGTGACCTCCAGGGGCCCGGGAGGAGGCGGGGAGAAGGCAGCTCGCCCACCGTGAGCCCCCGGCTCTGGGTACTTGTACGAGCTCGTTGCAGGAGAGAGACGGGGTCTGAGGTTCCCAGCACAAACCCGGGAAGCGCCGCCGCCCACCGAGGGGACGGGAAGGGGGCGCCCAGGGGCCCGTGCTGAGCCCAGCGCACGGTGCTGTCCCTTGCGCAGGGTGTCACAGCGTCCGAGCACGGCCCGCGCTGCAGCTTCACGTTCTCTCTCCATCTGCTGTTGACGTGAGGACGCCCACGCTCAGGCTTTCTAAGAAGCTCGAACAAAGAAAATCAGCTTTCCGTGGACCAAGATTCTGTCTTCCAAGACCAGGATGTTCAGGAGCAGAGAGGCCGGGCCTTCCGGGGTCCCTACGTGGGGTCCCTACGTGTCAGCGGACACCCGCTCGTCAGCGTGAACATCAGCGCCCAGAATCGGGCGGACTGGAGGCAGCACGCGGCCGAAACAGAATCTTGCCTACTTCTCGGTCTCATGCTGGTGTTTTTTTAAACAAACAAAAACGGGAAAGTGTTTATAAGACCGAGTTATGTGAACGGGACAGATGCATATGCAAGAGCAAAGAGACTCTCAAGTATTTTTCTGTGGAAACCGAAACTGCGGGTCCCTATGACTCCGGTCAAAGTTACTGGTGACCCCATCCCTGGAGGTCGCCCCTCTCTCTCCCTCGGAGACCCAGTGCCCCCCACCCCCACTCAGGCAGCAGAGGACAGCAGCCTGGACCCGACTCCTGGTCGCACGGCGGGGACTCTGGCAGGCCAAAGATGGCACGGTGACCCAAATTATGGCTCAGCCTCTGAGCCCCGGGTAGACGACCCCTGGGCTACTCTCCCAGGAGATGGGACAGAGGGACACGGAGCAGACGTCCGAGCTGTCCTCCTGGCGGAAGACACGATTCCCTCCCCTTCCTCACCTGCGACCCCTTGGCCCCGCACCTCTGACCCGGGTGTCCGTGACTCTGTCCCAGAATCGGTGCCACCACCACCTGAGAGCTGGGCTGTAGAGCTGGGCTGTAGGTGGTGAGCTCCGTCCCCAGGCTGGCCGATCCACCGTGAAGGCGTTTCTTCCTCTCTGCAAAGCCCCGCCCATCCCCTCGGGCCGGGGTGCGGGCCAGTGGCCCAGCTCGGACACCAGGGCGGAAACCCAGCTGCATCTCCACAGTCTGTGTGGGCACAGACGGTGTGTCAGGTGAGTGCATGATGGGGTGTCTTTCTCCTGCCCACCCCACGCCCCGGCTGGGACGTCAGCCCTCGGACACGGCAACGTGTCCACCCGGGAGAGTCACAGAGAAGAACCTCAGGAACAAGCCCCAGTGGCCACAGCAGGAGCCAGAGTGAGTGGCCGGCAGGACGCCTATGCCTGGCAGCCTGTTCAGCAGCACCCCTAGTTTCCACCAGCCTGATGCCAGCACGGCCACCCCCACCCCCTTTTTGTGACAAGTAAAAGTGTCTCGGGTATCGTCGCATCCCCTGGGGCTCAGAACTGCTCCTGGTTGAGAACCACGGCTTTAAAGACAAAGGAGTGAGACACGTCGAATACTTTTTATGAAGAAAATGTGCAAGCTGCAATCCAGAACACAAACGTCTTGTCTTTTCCTGTCACTTAAAGTCTGGCATCGTTACCATCATTTCTTAGGAATTAAATCTATTTTTTAAAAGTCTGAGAATGGAATGCAAAGCTGCAAAACAACCCGACCCCCTCCCCCGCTCGGCGTTGCCACCAGAGGCGGAGCGCGGAGGCCTGCTGCTTCCGGTGGGACACCGGACGACACCGGACGTGCGCTTTTGAACGCAGACGCCTCGTTTCTGTGTCCCCTCCATGCTGCCGGTCGCCATTGCAACGAGCAGGTGCGATTCTGAGCCAGGACACACGCACTCCCGTGTGATGAGTTCGATCCAAACCCAGAGCAGCAAGAGAACAGAACAACACGGCAATGACAAAGCCTGCTGGAGGCGGCGGGCGTGAACCCCGCCAGACCACGCACTCCGCGGCGACACTCCCAGAGGGACACTCACGAGGCGCCCGGCGCTTGCTAAGAGTGCGACGAACTCCGCCACGTTCATCGCGGCGTCACTTCGACCGGTCCCCTGGGCGGCCGCAGCCCTGCACCCCGGGGCGGGGTTGGCAGCACCCGGCGGGCTCTGTGCGCCCAGAATCCTGAAATACTAACCGTGGGCCGGACACCCCCGTTCCGAGCCAGGACCCTAAACAATCAGACATGCTCTCATGGGACGTTTTTCTTCTCGTTTGTCCTATCGAAGTTTAAGAAAATAGTTGCAATTACGTTTAGAGCCAGAGATACGTTCCGAGCACGAAGTGCGGGCCAGAAACGCCGCGCAGTTTCCTGGCGGGAGGAGGAGAAGCCGCGCTTTGGGTTACGCTGTTTCCCAGTCTGGGCCGCCGCAGACTGTTACAGAAAACGCATTCTGAGCCCTGCTGATGGGTTAAGGAGCTTGGGATCGAATTTCTTGCTTTCACGAACCCAGTTCTGAAGGGGACTGTGATATATCTAACTATGCATCGGCCTTTGTGAAGAAACAAATTTAAGCTACTTTAGGCAAGTGACTCTATAATTTTAAAAATTCTTATGGAAACAAAATAAGACAAAGTTTGTAACTCAGCCACCTCTTTCAGGAAGTGAATTACTCCCACGTAAGGCGTCTCAAGACATTCCCCTGGAGCTTTTGCAGCAAACGGTGGAGTTTGCAACCACGTCCCGCCCTGCTGCGAGGCCGACCTTCAAGCTCGCCGGACGTGGCCCGGGCCCCGTCTCCGCTGCCTCCTCTAATTCTGCGAGCATTTATGAGAATTAGTTGTAATTTGCAGTTTCTTAACCAATTTAGGGTCTCTCTTTTGGCTTAGTGTCACTGCGTGAATGAGGATGCACCCAAAATGAAGACAGAGCTTGAGAAAATGCGAAGCGAACAGAACCTTTTAAATTCCTGTCACGATGTCACCGAAAGGGCGTGAGCGCAGTCATCACTCGGACCCCGGCTGCTTCCGTAACGAGCATGCAACCTTTGGACTCCGAACCATAGTTTTTCTTTAAATTGTCTCCCTCTACACTCAGATAAATAGCAAGTCAGTTACCCTTCATATGGGATGCAAATGACGATGCAGACAGCTGGCAGGAGCTCAGGTTCTCGGGGACAAACGCAGTGCTGCATGATCGCACTGAACAGGGAGAATTAAAGGACGCCCTTTGATCTCGGAGAAACACAGTGCATGCAGGCACTCGCCACAGATGGCAGTCTGACGTGGCGTGACGAGCTTCCCTCGGCGGGCTTCGAAGACGCAGTTACAGAAATCAAATTAACTTCTCCCTCCCTTGTTCAGCGCCAGGAAAGCAGAAGCAGGCGGGGCTCGAGGCTGCTAACGTCGCCCCCTCTCCCTAAAACGCAGCCCGGACGCAACATCGATCCACGTGGAAAACGGTACTTTCTTGCCAAAGCACAGACACCTATACTCTGATAAACTTTCAGAAATCCGCTGAAACATTTCTATGTCATTTAAACGGATAAACTGTATCGACGTCAATATATTATGGGCAGAAGCTAGTAACAGTGAGCCGTGCCGACCAAGCGCCGAAATCGCGTGCTCGCGACGTGTGAGGTCGCACGCAGAGCCCTGGCTGGCAGGTGTGTGACGAGGGAGCCGATTGGACACACAGCACCCTGTTCTGTGCACGTCTCCGTGCCGCCGTTCTGAAAATCCACAACACCCTCCGAAATGCGGACCCCGCGTTTCTGCCACAGAAGATGTTACCTTTCGACAAAAATTAGCCGACTAAACATTTGCTGAACGCTGAGCGATATGATGTGCTGTGGGTGTGACCGAGACAGAGCGGTGGCATCGGAGAGGCTGATGAAGGAGGGGGAGGCCGAGGCGGGCTCTTCCCCAGGGGACACTGCCCCACGTGACATCACACGGACGCTGAGGTGGCGACGCGGAGCACCCTGGACCGAGCCCCTCCGCGTGCGAGTGGGCTTCCCGGGAAAGGCGGCATGGACGGGAGGAGGCCCAGGTGGCGGCCACCGTGTGAGGACAGAGGCCGGGGGAGGGGAGGGGGACAGGTTGGGGACAATGGGAACACGCACAGCGCGGAGCTCTGCCCGCGCTCGCCAAGCGTGGGTGCCGCCAGGCAGCTCCGCGAAGCGGGCCCTGCACAGTCCCCCTCCCGGCCCCCAGGACATGGCGTGTGACACCCCTGCCCGAGTCCACTCCCAGCCCTGCGGCCTCTTCTCCACGTGACAGATGACGTCCTGACAAGGGTGCGCGCCGGCCCCACCCCCGCCGGCTTAAACCCCGTCAGCGTCCTCACGTGAGTGATCCGAGAGGGTCTCGGGGTTCTGACTCGGCCCGTGTGGCCTCCACAGGTCCGTCCACATCGCGGCCGGCCCGGGCCTCGCCTCTGCTGCCACGCGCTGCGTCACCGCCGCCGAGCCGCCATCACACCAGGAACGTCTGTACCGGGCAAATTCTCACTCGTCCTCAGGTCACATCTGAGACGTCGCTGCCTCAGGAAACGGTCCCTCCACGCTGCTGGGCTTTCATTACAACCTCCCGCCAGCCCCTTCCCTTTGGTAGGACGTGTCCCACTCGTCAGCTGCGTGGTCTCTGTCTGGCGCGTGTCCCCGTGTGGCTGTGAAGCCCCTTGAGTGCGAAGGCCACGCTGACCTCAGTCACCCTCGTCCCCGGAGACCTAAAGGTATCGTGGAATAAATTAGCACATGCACGAATGAGAGATGCTCAAGGACGTCCCTCAAGAAGCAACTCAGCGTGACGTTTCAAGTCTCCTGCTGCTTTGTGTCCAGCGTGTCGGGTCTTGTTAAAACAACCACATCTGCGTGGTAGGGTTTCTGAGGCAAAGTAATGGCAAATAGGGATTTTTAAGACCTCACTGCCGGCAAAGAGATGAATCGTGAGCACAGATAACAACCCAAGCCCGAACGGTCAGCGCCTTCTGAACGCATCGCCCGGTGCCTGCCGCGCCCCACGCAGCGGGCACAGGGAAGGCGAGGCCCAGCGCTGCGGGGGCCCCTCTGTGTCCACGCTGTTGGGACGGACCAGCCTGCCATCCGCAGGGACTGCCCCCTGGCCTCTCTGTCCATTAACCCAATGCATTCAGCAGTTTCCCTGGAAGTTTACGCGTTTTCTGCCGGGTACCGGCTTCCCGCTAGTTAGAGACGACTGAACTAGCAGCGAGACGGAATGGCGAGGTCCGACCGAGCGACAGGTCTGGCCCACGGACCGTGGCTCACTCGGAAAGGGGCAGACTGTCTGCCGCACGGATTTTGCGAGACCGCTGAGCGGCCCCTTGTTGCAGTGTTTCAAAAGCTCTGTTAGTGAACGCCTAATTTTTTAAAGCATCGATGCCTCTTGTAAGATTCTATCATTTCTCCTCCTACATGGAAGGACCCGGGACCCCAAACGATGGACCCACTTTAGGGGGAAAAACGTCCATCCATAGATCGGTAATCATGAGGATCTCTGTGTAAAACAGGACTGCTCATGACAGAGGTAACCTCGGAGTACACGAAAGACAATTTTACCTTTAGTACAGTACCCAGAATAAGTTTTGCTCTCTAAATCATGTTTTTTGCCCAATCTGTATGAACCTAGAATTTTATAGATGGAATTATCCTGTACTAAATCTTATTCTTAAATTTATTTGGGGCGACACTTCCCCTATTACTGAAGAATGAAGGCAAACATCATGTTTTCAGATTCGATTTGTGTTACAAGAATCCTAGTCAATATCTGTTAGGTTTCTAAATAATAGTTATTTTTCAATAAATGCATCGACTTGTCGCTTTTGAATGTGATAATATATGTACCATTTAAGTGATCTAAACGCCAATACATTATCATTCTAAACCTTTCTCAGTTAATTCTGCTTCTGGATAGAAGCTGAGAAGA
>NW_011889606.1:80774-83362 GCF_000151845.1 Pteropus vampyrus | reverse complement strand
ATGCCCGTCTTAAAAACTGCAATGCCATGAACCCACCGCATATGTGACCTTGCGCGTAGATTCTAGCCTATGAGATGCGAGTGGAATTTACTGGATGAAATTTCCTGAAACCGGCTTGGTAAAGAGAGAAGGGCTTCTGTAAGCAAGAGCCTTTGCTGGTGAACCACACTGCCCTGGACCAGCAGGGAAGATGAGAGAGACAGAGCAGTGAGGGGCTGGGCCTCGGCTCCTGGTGGATTTGTGGAGCCGCCAAGTCAGACTTCAGCTTCTGGACTTAGCGCACGAGACACAAACAAACCCAAATCTAGTTTAAGACATTCTTATCTTGGTTTTCTGTGTGATTCGGCGACCCGCATTCCCAAATACACTTTCTTACATACAAGTCGTCTGAGTTACATAAATTCGGTAGGGAGCACGCAATCTTAAAAACACGCTGCACATGTGAAAAGACCACAGCTGACATCACACTCGATGGTGAAAGACTAACGGCTTTTCCCCTAAGATCGGGAACGGGGGGACACTCGCTCTCGCCACGTCCGCCACTGCAGTGCTGAGAGTTCTAGGCAGAGTCTTTACGCAACAGAAAGTAACAAAAGACACCCAAACTGAAAAGCAGGAAGGAAAATGATGTCTGTTCACAGATGACAATTCTGTATGTAGAAAACCCTAAAGATTAAACACACATGTACCACACACACAAACACACAAACTGTTAGAACTCATAAACGAATCTGGCAAAGTAGCGGGATAAACAATCTACGCACAAAAATCAGGTGCATTTTTGTAGACTAACAACCAATGCAAACAGGAAATTAAGAAAATTCCATTCACAATAGCATCGAAATTAAAAATAGGAATAAATTTAGCAACAGAGGCAAAGCATCCTTGTACACTGGAAACTACCAATCATTGCTGAAAGAAATTAAAGACCTAAATAGATACAAAGATGCTTCGTGTTCGTCGATTAGAAGACTTCATATTGTTAAGGTGGCAAACGACCCAGAACAACCTATAGATCTAACGCAATCCCTGTCAAAACCCCAACAGCGTTTTTGTGGAAATAGAAAAACCCATCCAAAAATTCATACGGAATCTCAAGGGACCGCAAATAGCCAAACTATCTTGAGAAAGAATAAAGCCGGAAGACTCGCACTGCCTGGTTTCGAAACTTACTACAAAGCTACGGCGATCGAAATAGTGTGGGAACGACACGAGGACAGTTATGGGGACCAAGGACACGGAAAAGACCCCGGAAATCACCTCCCACATTTACGCTCCATCGATTTTCAGCAACAGCGCCAAGACCATTCGAAGGACAGAAAGACTCTGAACGCGCGGTGCTAGGGACACTGGGTGTCCATGTGCTCACTTTCCCAAAAACGAATTCAAGATGGACGGAAGACCTGCATGTGAGAGCTAAAGCGACAGGATTCCTAGAAGGACACATGGGGGAGACCTTCACGAGAATGAATTAGGTGACAAATGCTAGTCTATGGCACCAGAAACATGGGCGACAGGAAAGAAAACCCATAAAGTGGATCTCATCAAAACTAAAAGAACTTCTGTGCATCAAAGGTCACTATAAAGAGAGTAAAAAACAACCCAAAGAATGGGAGAAAATATTTGAAAATTATATATCTAATAGGGGATAAACATCCAGAACATATAAAGAATGCCTACGATTCAACAACAACACTAGTCACTAGAGAAAGGCAAATGAAGCCCACAATGAGATATCACCTCACATCCAATAAAATAGCCATTATCAAAAAAAGACAGAAAATGACAAATGTTGGTGAGGACATGAAAAAATCGGAACCCTCGTAAGCTGCCAGCAGGAATGTAAACTGGGGCGGCCCCTACAGGACACAGATTTGTGGTTCTTTACACGGCGAAACAGAATGATCACACGATCCAGCGACTCCTTTTCTAGGTGTACAGCCCCAAAAGTGGGAAGCGGGGACGCAGCGCGGTGCTTGTCACCGATGCCCACGGCAACACTGCTCAGAGGGCCGAAAGGTGGAAGCCACCCAACAGGTGACGGCTAAACACAGCACAGCGCACAGACGGCGGGGTCCCCCGCAGCCGGGAAGGGGGCTCTAACGCGTGCTGGGACGGGGGGAGCCCGGGAGGAGCCACACGGAAGGACAAGCGCCGGGAGCCTCCGCTGATGCGACGCGTCCGGAACGAGCACATTCACAGAGACGGGCAGGGACGGAGGACACAGAGGTGGGGGAGGGAGAGTGGCCGTCACCACTACAATAAAGTTCCCGTTACATATGACGAGAAAGGTCCGGAAACAGACGAGTGGCGGGTGTGGCAGTGGCACAGTTCCGTGAACGCGCCGAAGCCGCGGAGTTGTGCACTTCAAATGCCTAAACGGGAAAAGTTTGTGTGACGTACTTTATCACGATCTTTTAAAATGCACTGCAAGTGTTCTATATATGACTTTTTATTCTATAATGCATTTCAAATAATTAAACATTTTAAAATACATAATATTCTTTATATTAATCTAGGAAAATAATCCAAATAATCCAGTCATTTGTTACCTAGATTTTAAAAAAGAGCATTATGAGAAAACATCG
>NW_011889606.1:75869-80724 GCF_000151845.1 Pteropus vampyrus | reverse complement strand
AGAAAACCCATAAAGTGGATCTCATCAAAACTAAAAGAACTTCTGTGCATCAAAGGTCACTATAAAGAGAGTAAAAAACAACCCAAAGAATGGGAGAAAATATTTGAAAATTATATATCTAATAGGGGATAAACATCCAGAACATATAAAGAATGCCTACGATTCAACAACAACACTAGTCACTAGAGAAATGCAAATGAAGCCCACAATGAGATATCACCTCACATCCAATAAAATAGCCATTATCAAAAAAAGACAGAAAATGACAAATGTTGGTGAGGACATGAAAAAATCGGAACCCTCGTAAGCTGCCGGCAGGAATGTAAACTGGGGCGGCCCCTACAGGACACAGATTTGTGGTTCTTTACACGGCGAAACAGAATGATCACACGATCCAGCGACTCCTTTTCTAGGTGTACAGCCCCAAAAGTGGGAAGCGGGGACGCAGCGCGGTGCTTGTCACCGATGCCCACGGCAACACTGCTCAGAGGGCCGAAAGGTGGAAGCCACCCAACAGGTGACGGCTAAACACAGCACAGCGCACAGACGGCGGGGTCCCCCGCAGCCGGGAAGGGGGCTCTAACGCGTGCTGGGACGGGGGGAGCCCGGGAGGAGCCACACGGAAGGACAAGCGCCGGGAGCCTCCGCTGATGCGACGCGTCCGGAACGAGCACATTCACAGAGACGGGCAGGGACGGAGGACACAGAGGTGGGGGAGGGAGAGTGGCCGTCACCACTACAATAAAGTTCCCGTTACATATGACGAGAAAGGTCCGGAAACAGACGAGTGGCGGGTGTGGCAGTGGCACAGTTCCGTGAACGCGCCGAAGCCGCGGAGTTGTGCACTTCAAATGCCTAAACGGGAAAAGTTTGTGTGACGTACTTTATCACGATCTTTTAAAATGCACTGCAAGTGTTCTATATATGACTTTTTATTCTATAATGCATTTCAAATAATTAAACATTTTAAAATACATAATATTCTTTATATTAATCTAGGAAAATAATCCAAATAATCCAGTCATTTGTTACCTAGATTTTAAAAAAGAACATTATGAGAAAACATCGACAAAATCTTTCTGTCATGGCATCTGTCCTGCTGCGTTTTTAGTATGGAACGAAGACTCGGAAGCCACTGAGGCCCTGTAGTTACGACCGACCAGCACCGACCCAATACCAGTCGGCGAGGGATTTCGACCTAAAATGAATCTTTAACGACCCTTGTCATCTGTCACCATTTAGGGTACATGGAGTATGACAGAAGTCTCACACGAGCAGTCCACACGTCGTTTATGATGTCTAGCCTTGAATCTGTGATCGAATATAACATTTATTTATGAAAATAAAATAACCCATAATGGATTTTTCTCCTAATTTTAAAAGATTTACCTGTTTTTTTTTTCTTTATGAGTTTTACTTTACGAGAAAGACTAAGCCACTTAGTGCTTAGAACACAAGCTCGTCCCACATTATAAAGAACCGTAAAGAGCATTCTATTTAATTTACTTTTTCTAATATACACAGAGGGAATACCCATCGTGGCATTTCCAGAATAAATAAACTAAAAATGTAGAGCTTGTCCAGTTCCATGCTGGACATTCAAAATACTTCTCTTCAGGCCAGGAACGTGGCCGCCATGCGCCGGTGCCTTTGAATGTTAAGCTGCTTTTCTTTGCTGGAATCCTATTTTTCTCTGAGATCAAAGTGCACCTCGCTTCGGGAGAAAATGGGTGGGAAATGTTTTTCACAGGGAGCGCAGATGGGACAGAAAGTAAAACAAGACATTCAATCACAAAACGAAGGAAAAGTCAAAATCAGAATATCCCCGAGATATTACTCCTGCAACAAACGAAATCCTCTTCATAGTCAGTATCAATTCTGCCGTCTTTACCCAAAGTTTTCAAATATTAAACACCAAGTCACTGGAGGAGTCTGCCAAGTCCCTCCTGCCCAGCCTCATACGACTGCAGCGGCCAACGGCCGACGGTCTGAGGCAGCATCACTTCTGGCTCTTAGGAAGCGAGTTAAACGTGAAACCTTTCATTTTACCATTAGAGGACATGAAATCATACCTGCTTTTTGGATTAGAGGAAAATAGGAATCATTTATTTTTGAAGAGTCTCGGACCACTGGCTTTGGGTGCGATCAATATTTATCAGGGATTGTGCAGAATGCTCCGGTGAAAAACACATTTCATTCATTCTAGCTCTTGATTTTCAACGACAAGGCAATTACGAAAAAGAAAGATTGGCAGAGAAGCATGGCAACACTCGGCCTGCCTTATATTCTTTCATAGATAGTCTCAGAATACACAGCACCACATCCCAAACTCCAAACTACGATCGTGCCAAGTACGAGCATCGAAAAGTTAGAATGAGCTCCTGGCACTAAGCCACTGTGCTGGTCCCACGCATCGGCCCCCACGTATGATAGGTCCGACCCAATTAATAAGAGGAGGACGGCTTAATGACCTGACTCCAGATGGCACGCGGTCATTGGCAGGATCCCAGCGCTCGTTCCCTAAACACCTGGAATCAGAAAGGTCGCGAGTCTGAACACTTTGCACCCGACATTCCCAGACCTGACAGACACGGTAGAACACGCACCCAGCAGTGAAAGAATCTACGTTTTCCGAGTCCACAAAGAACATCTGTCAAAAGAGCATATATGACAAGTCATCGGGTAAGCCTAAACAAAGTGTGTAAAATTTAATTTTTTCAAATTATGTCTTTAGAACGTGGGATAATTAATTAGTCTAGTAAAAACCACTAGCATATCCCCGAGCTTCTTAAAAATTAAGCAGTACATTTTTCAATAACATGTGGGTCAAGAAATAAATCACAAAGAAAACCATTTATCGTAGCCAGACATTCCGGAACCACTCCGCTTACTTTCAGGCGACTCGTCAGCCAATCAGATAACCCACCGACTATGAGAATCACAATCTCTCTCTAATTCCCTTTCTTTGGCTTGCTGTAAACCTCTGTCGAAACAGGGTTCTCTCTCACCTGTATGATGACAGGGGTGTGAGACCTTGTGGGGATTTTTAACAGTGAACACGTGTGTGTGTGTGTGTGTGTGTGTGTGTGTGTGTAGTTCTTGACTGCAAACGTTTGGATTAGTGTCTTGAACATGTAAAGAACATACATAGGTTAGCTACAAAAGTGGAAGAACTGGCTTGTTTCAGTTATAACGACCAAGTAGAAACATCTCTACTTTGAGATCATTTCAATATTCTTTGGATGTGGTTTAACTGAATAGGTAACCAAAAAAAATTGCAACTTTTTTGGAAAAAAAAATCTGGAAATCTTTGGAACGGAATGATAATAACGGCACAATATATCAGCTCTAACATACGTGTGATGCAGCACTTAGAGGCCTGTCCGTAGCTTTAAAATGAATTTCTTAGAATCTAACAAAGACTGAGAACCAACGAACTAAGTATCCATCTTGAAAAAGTAGAAAGAGAAGTGCAAATTGATCCGAAGGAAGTAAAGGGTAGAAATAACTGACTGCCAAACTTCACACAATAAAACCCAAAGTCCAGACGATCCCAAACATCAAGGGAGGAAATGTGAATTTGGAAGAGGAGACAGCCCTTCCTCTCCTTATTCAGAGACCAGCATAACTGATTCAGAACCCGGTAAGGACGTTAGTAGAAAGAGTAATTACAGGAAAATCCTTTCATCACCATAGACGTAAAATCCTCAAAAACATATATATAAAAAAATATAATTTGACACATTAACCACAAAAGAGAGGCAAGTCATATCCACGGACACAGTTTGTGATACAATTCAACGCTCTATTCAAAACAAAACGAAAACTCAACCGAAGTGGAAGAGACAGGAATTTTCTTAATCTGATATCTTTTTTTAAAATACAGCGGAGATGGTTTGTAACGATGAGTTAGGCCAGAGACAAGGTGCTGTCACATGTCTGGTTGGCACGGCGTTGGATGATCTGCCGCGGGTAGCGAGGTGAGGGGGTGGGATTTGTGCTCGGACAATGTGAGAGCACCTGGACGAACTCTGATCGAGTGGACGGAGGATGTCCACAAGTAGCCCACCTGCCGATGGCGACAAATGTCAGGGCAGATCACTCCCGATGGCGGTGGGGCGCGGGCTCCTGGCGGCGGTGGGGCGCGGGCTCCCGAAGAAACACGCAATAACGTCTCCTTTCTTGATCACACTGCCATCTACACTGACGTGTTCACGTTTTGAAATGTCACAGAGCTGTGTAGTGAAGCGCGGGACGCACTTCACGCTCGTTGAACTACAACCATTCCCGGCACATATTACGGGAAATGGTTATCAAGCTAAGCAGATACCCATCTTTCGAGGATTATGCCGTTCAATACTGGAAACGGTTTCAGGAGGCAGAGCCTGTTCTAGCCTCATTTTAGAAATAAAGAATTAAGTTCTTGAGGACTGAGTAACCTGTCCAGGCGTACGCACCACAAAGAACCCAGAAGTCTGAGCCCAGATCCTTCTGCCGCCACGCTCATGTTCCTTGTCACTAAATTTAATGTTTTGGCACATCTTAAAATTCAACAGTTTTTCAATTTTTCTTCAGACAACTGAATGACTTTTTTTTTATGTTTAAGATTTTCAGCAACAAGCACACGCTAAACTCTAATTCAAAATGATTGTGAATTCACAACTGCCGTGACCTCAAATGACTCCATGCCTGAAAAACGCTGCATTTCACTTATACTCGTGCAAGTTGAACTCGGCCTGTCAAACGTTTATGAACCGAAGCCAGATTTCTGGCCCAAACGTATATTGAGTCACGTGCACAACCGCCTCGCAGCAGAAGGCCGCCCGCCCGCCCGGCCGTGGGCGCCGCGGCTCCG
>NW_011889606.1:71544-73494 GCF_000151845.1 Pteropus vampyrus | reverse complement strand
CCCGCCACGCCTCCGGAGGGCTGAGCCTCACCCCAGGAGCGACCGTTCTCTCTGGGGAGAAGAACTGGACAAAGGACGGGGGACAGACATTCACGCCCCGTCACATGCCTTTGGGAACCTTGAATTCCGCACCTTGTTCCGGATTTAATCAACAAACGAGTTTAGCTTTGGAAACACGATTATTCCCTGTGCGGTCAACCTCCCGAGGACGTGGCGCCTCCTCTCCTTCCTGGGCAGAGAAGCGAAGGCCGCGGAGGCGCGTGCGTGCTCCACCCGCCGGGGGCACCGCTGCCCAGGACCCGAAACTCCAGTCCCCCCTTCTCATCGCCTGCGCCTTCGACTGAAAGCCGATTCCAAAGCGATGCTGGCTGGGCTCGCCGGAGCTTAGACGAGCCTGGCTTGTCGAAAACTGGTTAGAACTGAAAGTTCTAACCGGAAATCACGCTTTTAATGATGCGTGGTATTTTCTTAAATCGATATTCTTTACTGGAAAAAAAAGTAAGGAACATTGTCTCCTTTTATTTTTTATTTTTTTAACTTTCTAAGCCGGTTCTGGAGCCAGCCCACCCAGGCCCTGGTGCTGTCGGCATTTACAGCCTCTGTAATGGGGTGCGACTGGCATTGATTGGGATCAGAATGATGACCTTAGGCCATAAAATCCTCAACGCGACAATTTAATTAAATCATCTCAGATACATTACGAGAAAGTAAGAAATTACAAAAAGGAATTGTAAAATCACTTTCAGCAATAAATCCTAAAACTAAAAGGAATTTCTGGTCAAACTAGTCTAAATAAACGATCTCTTTTTATTAAATATAGATTTATTTCCAGGACGAATATAAAAGATGTTTGGATTACAGCTCCCCAGGGACTGTTACAATCACAGGGATGGATAAGTAAGAGATGGAAACATTTTAAGAGACATGAAGAAAAGCAATCGAATCAATACAACAGCAAAAAGCACTCACCGTTTACAAAAAATAACGGCACGGCACTTTGGCAATGTGACGTGAAAAACACTGATTATTAATTGGGAAAATCTACACTGTGTAATTGCACTGAAACCACCTGGAAAGTTTGAAAACATTTCTGGCTCCTTTAAGGCTACTTTAGCTGCAGAATCTATGAAGTAATGAAGGCCGGGGGTGAAATGGAGCCTTCTGGGCGTTTTTCCCCACAGTGACTCTGTCCTGAAGCGGAAGACGCCATACGTGTCACTGGGACCTAGACCCTGAGCAGCGCTGAGCCAAGGCGGACGAGCGTACAAATCTGAGCGTGAGCCGCGGTGACCTGGACGGGGAAATGGGTTTCGAGTGGCAATTGTCTAGGCAGCAACCGAAAGTCCTTCCTGCTCGGAAACAGACACCGCAGAGCTGCTGCCCGAGGGGAGCTGATGGAGGCTTTGGGACGTGGTCCCAAGGCCTCGAAGACGGGGCACAGTCACCAAGCAGGCCAGGTTACGAGCAGCGCCTCGAAGATGAAGGAAATAAACCAAAATGAAAACTCTTGCAGCAAAAAGGCAGAAAAGAAGGTGCCATCACTAGGGGACACTCTTGTTGCGGAAGGTGGTGGTGGAAATTGGGCCTAGCATGGGGCGTTTCTCCCGATTAATCACAGCATAATAACGATGCCATTTCTATCCTAGAAGTGAAAGTTCTGAAACCAAATACAGCCACAAACTCGTGTCCTGAGGGGCAGAGTCCGCTGAACGGGTCCCAGTTGAGGGAAAACCCACAGCTGGTGCTCAAGGTGGAACTGTAGGGTTAGAGCATGGACAAGTGGGCGTCTCAGAGTCAAAACAATTACACAAAACTAGGCAGAAGAGGGGTACTTATTTGGAATGAGAAAAGAAACCACAGCCAGTTCTGAGTGTTAAAAGGCCAACGAACACACATAGCCCAGAAGAGTCCATAGTAGTTACTTAGTCTCTTGACATAAATATGACTCTG
>NW_011889606.1:69334-69839 GCF_000151845.1 Pteropus vampyrus | reverse complement strand
CTTTCTTACTATATAATCTTCCTTTTCATGCACATTCCCGAAGCGTCATGTAAAGCATCAGCTGTGTCTTCGGTCATCACGTCTTTGCTGGTAGTTGTCAGCCGTGTGTTGCAGCATTTATTTGGGAAAGTCTCAAACATCTTTCCTCGTGCAATTTTTTTTGTGTGGGAACCTGTCGGTTCAATTCCCCAGGTTTATAGCTGTGGAATTAACAGCTGTTAGAAAGAAAGCGCCGTGGGATGACCAGCTCGGTTCACTTTGGAAGTCCCGTTCTTCGCTAATGACTAAGGTGGCTGTGTGGCCCCGTTCCGGAGTGAGCTGACACGGTGGGGGCTGGCGGTGTTGGGGAACGGACAGTGGGAAAGGGGGGTTCTGCCTCCACCACAGCAGCGGCCTTGAGATCAGTCAAGGAAAAGCAGAGCACGAGCCCCCCCACCTCCCTGTCCCCCCCGCCCCCCGCAGGCCACACCGTGGGGTCCGACGCAGGCTCGGCCACCGCGGGCCG
>NW_011889606.1:68297-69284 GCF_000151845.1 Pteropus vampyrus | reverse complement strand
GAACGCACCTACTTGGTGGGCCTGTGACAAGAGCCACATCAGGTGGCACAGACGTGAAAAGCCCGCTTCCTGCGGGACTCCGTCCTGCCGTGAGTCACTCGGTGGTGGCCCTGCGAGGAATCGTTCTTCCAATTTCAAATAATTATAAAAGGCCGAGATGTTGTCTTATTAATATTTTAGCCCTTGAAGCACTTAGGCTTTCTGCAAATTATCCACGCCGCAAATATTTGTGGAATAAATGAATAAATTTAGAAGCACGTATGTAAATATGCTCTCTCTGCAAGGTACATTTTGCTGTGGGGTAAAATTTTAATACTCAAAATTTCTTTTAAGATATAGCTTTGCTGCCTCCTAGGTAACTTGTTCTGGTTAAGGACACAAATATTTTCCTTAATGAATTAATAAAAACGAGTCTTAGCTTCACACGGAAAGTGTATGAGCCAGAAGGGAGCTTGGACTGGGACACTGCTGTCTTCCGAAGGGGGGGACAGGACGGTGGAGGTAAGGTGCCCCGTCCTCGTCCATGTCCCCGTCCACGTCCCCGTCCACGTCCCCGTCCCTGCCCCATCTCCCTCCACGTCCCGTCCACATCCTCGTCCCCGACCCCATCCTCATCCACGTCCTCGTCCCCACGCACGTCCCCATCCACGTTCCTATCCTCGTTCCCTCTCGGCGGACCAAAGGGCTATGGGCGGCACCTTGTCGACCTTCCGAGGGGTTGCCCAAGGGTGACGGCCAGCAGACTGAGCGTCACAGCCGAGGGGTCAGCACTGGAGTGGCCCAGAGCAACCAACGGAGCATGTCTAAAACCCACACAGTCACGGGCCAGCCGCCTTCCTGGCAAAGCAGGTCAATAACCTACTTAGAAGACGCAGTCGCCCGCGGACAAGGGACACGGATCCAGATGAACCTTACTCCTTGCTGACAACAGCAGACGGCCCAATGCAGTGTGCGAGGCTCGAGCTGCCTGCTCGACACTTACTACTC
>NW_011889606.1:64753-65467 GCF_000151845.1 Pteropus vampyrus | reverse complement strand
CACAGCCAGTTCTGAGTGTTAAAAGGCCAACGAACACACATAGCCCAGAAGAGTCCATAGTAGTTACTTAGTCTCTTGACATAAATATGACTCTGCTCATGCCTCACTGATGAGCCGGGCACGGTCCTCCGGGCTGCTGGAAGGTCCCTTTCAACGAGCAGAAGGAGAACAATGATTTTAAATGATCTTGTCTCTTTCATACCATCAAGTATGTTTCTCTAAGAACTCTGAGCAATCCCTCAACGGGGAGCTTTTGAAAATTATTCGTTTTTCTGTGTGCTCCTTTATAACGACCGATGTCGAGGTTTGCCAAGGCAGGGCCCCTTCCCTCCCGCACGCAGGGTGGAAATCACCCATCCACGCAGAGGTGTGTCCAGCCGCACCCCGTGCAGCTGCCGAACCGTGGCCCACGGCCCATAGGAGGGAGCGAGGCGGCCGCAGACGGAAGCCACTGCTGGCGCCCATGACGGGGGCCGCGAATCGCTCAGCGCCTCCGCGGGAGCACCCGGCCTCCCGTAGTCACGGTCACGTCATACCGGACAGCAATGACAACACACAGACCCAACTCCTGGCGGCGTGGGCGAGACGCATAGTGTCGAAGCAAAGAAACACAGTATGCGATTTTGTTTATGCGAAGTTCAAAACACAAGTGAAGCTGCTGCGGTGTTAGGCAGGCAGTTACCCCGGAGAGGTCGCCGCTGGGAGCTGATACTC
>NW_011889606.1:56996-59427 GCF_000151845.1 Pteropus vampyrus | reverse complement strand
TTACTGTTTCCCCACTGAAGCAAATACCCAGACACATTTGACACGCAGAGAAGGTGTTTCGGCTCGTGGGTGGCCCTGAACTCCCCTGCAGACTTCCTTGTGGCCATTTATGTATTTTTTATTTATTGGAAAATATGTAAATTATTTCACAGTGACCGTTTTGTACCTGCCGCCAGTCTGAGTGTGAGCACTCTGCCACGACCCCAGTGCCTGCCACCTGCTCCTCCCGTCACCTCCCATAAGTAGCTGTTACCCTGGCTTTACAGTAATCACTGTTTAATGGTTTTATCACCAGAACACACATCTTACCTCTCTGTATAAATCTGATATATCTTTAAAGTTTTTCTTAATTCACAGTCTCTCTCTCCATCATGTTTTTCCTTACGATTTCTCAGCGCGATGGTATTCATCGTTTTGGTGGTATGTACAGCTGTGCGTATGCCAATTATACCCGAGTAAAGTAGTTTAAAACATATAAGGTGAAAAAAGGAATAAAACCTTTTTTAAAAATAGGTAAAGCAGATCGTTAAGTATCTCTCCTAGAAAGAACTGTGTCGAAGAAAGTCGAACATTCTTCCTGGCTGTCCAGCCCAGCTGGTGTTTCTTATTGGGTTGAAGTAGATCACCTTATACTTTGGTTAAGAAAGGACTCAATTTAATAAGTAAAAAAGAACTGCATTTTTCTCTTTTAATTTGTCTGTCTGAACACTAGCAAAGCTGGCCTTGTCGCTTTCTACATTTACTGGTCCTTTGAATGTCTTCTATTGATACCTTTGACTCATTTTTCAATAGGATCGTTCATCCTTTAACTATTAATCTCTAAGGATTCTTTATTTATTACAGATTTTACCTTTGTTGTTAATACACGTGCCGAGGTTTTCCGGTTTTTGTCTGATTTTTATCATATATACACGATGTTAACCTTTATTCATACTACATATCTATACAGATATAAATGTTTCCTTTCTGCTTTCGTCCTTGGCCTTTCCACTCAGGAAACCGCTCCCTTTCCCAGTACGTGTCACCTACTTACACACACCTTTCTCCTTCTTCACTGAAGATCACATGTTACCACGGCGTATGTTTGGGGGTTTAGAATTACTCCACGTGGCCTTATTTGGACACGGTTTGTGAGGCAGGGCTCTAAGCGGTGTCTGCTCTCAAGTCGGCAGGTATCGTTATTCTAAAAATAAATCCACCGTCCAAAGGTGCCTGAATCATGTCTCTCTGCTCTGGTGATGACGTAACAGGAAGCTCTGCACGCGGTGCCTTTGCTATGGCTGACGCTTCAGAAGCTGGCGACAGGCAGCTCTACGTCTGTCTAGCTGGGGAGAGTCCTTTTTCAGAAACGGCGGTGCTTAGACAAAAACAAAGGCGGCCTTTACGGTTGCGTTTCGTCCGAGGGCAGGCAGGGAGGGGGGGGCTCTCGACTGTCCTGAGGGCGGTTCTGCTCTGGTGGCCCAAACGCACGTTTATGACATTGCCACGACATCGAAATTAGGGCGCGCATACTCTTACACTCTTGAAATTCCCATGAGAGGGCAAGCCTCCGATCCCCACTTTGGAGGCGTAAATGGCCTTAGAAGAGTTTATACCTGACTTCGGCGATGGTGGCCGTGATGCTGACTGGAGCCGACCCTGGGGATGGGAGCTGATGAAGGACAGGGTGCTGTGTGCCTGATGGGGCGCCCTGGCCCCAGTGCCAGAGAGGCGTAGAAGACGGAGGCTGCCTGCCCCCGGTCTCGCTGCGCCGCCCATTTCTAGAAGGCAGTGCCATCCGGGTCCAGTCTGGCACCCCCCTGGGAGCCGGGCACATGACCCCAGCGAGGGTCGCGAGGGGCTTCTCTCGGCCGTGCATTCTCTCCAACCCTCTGATGCGCACCCTACGACACGGGTTGGTGAGGACAGGGACATAGAAGGGGAGGGAGCACCCAGAGATGCGACGGCGACCACAGATCCCCAGGCACCCTGTGCTACGCCGGGAACGACCTAATTCCAGAGAGACAAACGCGGGGCACTTGTTCCTAGAACAGGCGAGGACGGCGCTTACAATTGCAGGAGCCGGGGAGCGTGGGGCGACAGTCCCCGACCCCAAGGGACGCTGTGACCCGGACGGGGCAGCTAGGAGGGCGAAGCGCCTGCAACGAGCAGGCGCAGTTCATCCCACTGAAAATACACAGCCCAGCGTTTTCTCTTAAGCAGCGGGGCGCCCCGGGGAGACGCGCCCTTTCACAGAGGGCGCCTCTCCGCGCTGTCTCCACCCCCTTAAACCAGGGGGCGCCGGGGCTCCCCACTGCGAGTTCCTCTCCATCACGAGAGGGCGCACGCCAGGCCCGACGCCTCCACCTGGCCACGTGTCCTTCCGGCCAAGGCGCTGCGCCCCCTCCCTGGTCTCACCGGCCGCGCCAGACGCCGTGTCCTGTCCGTGTCC
>NW_011889606.1:56369-56946 GCF_000151845.1 Pteropus vampyrus | reverse complement strand
CGGTAAATGGAATGCGTGACTGTAAATATTTGCTGCTTATTTTATCGGATGCAAATAAATACTACGCCTAGATTACAAAGTCTTCTAAAAAAATATTTTAATCGAGTTCATGGCAGCCCTCCCTGGGGTGGGCGTGCTTTCTGAGAGCTGGTAGGGACCCTTTACGGGGTGCATGACACCACACATCAGCAACTGATGAGGCAGAAGGAACGACGAGGCGCTGGAACGTGTGTGGGGCGCTGATGAGACGGCCGCGGAGACGCTTGCTGGCGCCTCTCAGACTCCTGCCTGGCGGTCGCCGGTGCTGGGTGCCGATGCCAGGTGCCGATGCCGGGTGCCGCTCCGCTGATCAGAGCTCGCTTAATGAGGGGACCGAGTGAGATTGAAGAGTCAGCAGAGCACGTGCGTCATGGCTCCTACCTCGTCCACAGCAGTTAAGGGACGATGACTCCGCTCACGAGGGAAGCAGCAGGACAGATGTATGCGTCCCCCAAGGCTGATCCTAACCACTGGCAGGAACTTCGCTTCAGAGAGCGGCAGAGCAGACGGACGAGGCTGTGTCCCGGACACGGAGGCT
>NW_011889606.1:53698-56319 GCF_000151845.1 Pteropus vampyrus | reverse complement strand
TTAATTCACAGTCTCTCTCTCCATCATGTTTTTACTTACGATTTCTCAGCGCAATGGTATTCATCGTTTTGGTGGTATGTACAGCTGTGCGTATGCCAATTATACCCGAGTAAAGTAGTTTAAAACATATAAGGTGAAAAAAGGAATAAAACCTTTTTTAAAAATAGGTAAAGCAGATCTTAAGTATCTCTCCTAGAAAGAACTGTGTCGAAGAAAGTCGAACATTCTTCCTGGCTGTCCAGCCCAGCTGGTGTTTCTTATTGGGTTGAAGCAGATCACCTTATACTTTGATTAAGAAAGGACTCAATTTAATAGGTAAAAAAGAACTGCATTTTTCTCTTTTAATTTGTCTGTCTGAACACTAGCAAAGCTGGCCTTGTCACTTTCTACATTTACTGGTCCTTCGAATGTCTTCTATTGATATCTTTGGCTCATTTTTCAATAGGATCGTTCATCCTTTAACTATTACTCTCTAAGGATTCTTTATTTATTACAGATTTTACCTTTGTTGTTAATACACGTGCCGAGGTTTTCCGGTTTTTGTCTGATTTTTATCATATATATACGATGTTAACCTTTATTCATACTACATATCTATACAGATAGAAACGTTTCCTTTCTGCTTTCGTCCTTGGCCTTTCCACTCAGGAAACTGCTCCCTTTCCCAGTACGTGTTACCTACTTACACACACCTTTCTCCTTCTTCACTTAAGATCACATGTTACCACGGCGTATGTTTGGGGGTTTAGAATTACTCCACTTGGCCTTATTTGGACACGGTTTGTGAAGCGGGGCTCTAACCGGCGTCTGCTCTCAAGTCGGCGGGTGTCGTTATTCTAAAAACAAATCCACCGTCCAAAGGTGCCTGAATCATGTCTCTCTGCTCTGGTGATGACGTAACAGGAAGCTCTGCACGCGGTGCCTTTGCTATGGCTGACGCTTCAGAAGCTGGTGACAGGCAGCTCTACGTCTCTCTAGCTGGGGAGAGTCCTTTTTCAGAAACGGCGGTGCTTAGACAAAAACAAAGGCGGCCTTTACGGTTGCGTTTCGTCCGAGGGCAGGCAGGGAGGGGGGGCTCTCGACTGTCCTGAGGGCGGTTCTGCTCTGGTGGCCCAAACGCACGTTTATGACATTGCCACGACATCGAAATTAGGGTGCGCATACTCTTACACTCTTGAAATTCCCCTGAGAGGGCAAGCCTCCGATCCCCACTTTGGAGGCGTAAATGGCCTTAGAAGAGTTTATACCTGACTTCGGCGATGGTGGCCGTGATGCTGACCGGAGCCGACCCTGGGGACGGGAGCTGATGAAGGACAGGGTGCTGTGTGCCTGATGGGGCGCCCTGGCCCCAGTGCCAGGGAGGCGTAGAAGACGGAGGCTGCCTGCCCCCGGTCTCGCTGCGCCGCCCATTTCTAGAAGGCAGTGCCATCCGGGTCCAGTCTGGCACCCCCCTGGGAGCCGGGCACATGACCCCAGCGAGGGTGGCGAGGGGCTTCTCTCGGTCGTGCATTCTCTCCGACCCTCTGATGCGCACCCTACGACACGGGTTGGTGAGGACAGGGACATACAAGGGGAGGGGGCACCCGGAGATGCGACGGCGACCACAGATCCCCAGGCACCCCTGTGCTACGCCGGGAACGACCTAATTCCAGAGAGGAGGGACAAATGCGGGGCACTTGTTCCTAGAACAGGCGAGGACGGCGCTTACAACTGCAGGAGCCGGGGAGCGTGCGGCAACAGTCCCCGACCCCAAGGGATGCTGTGACCCGGACGGGGCAGCTGGGAGGGCGAAGCACCTGCAATGAGCAGGCGCAGTTCATCCCACTGAAGATACACAGCCCAGCGTTTTCTCTTAAGCAGCGGGGCGCCCCAGGGAGATGCCCCCTTTCACAGAGAGCGCCTCTCCGTGCTGTCTCCAACCCCTTAAACCAGGGGGCGCCGGGGCTCCCCATTGCGAGTTCCTCTCCGTCACGAGAGGGCGCACGCCAGGCCCGACGCCTCCACCTGGCCACGTGTCCTTCCGGCCAAGGCGCTGCGCCCCCTCCCTGGTCTCACCGGCTGCGCCGGACGCCGTGTCCTGTCCGTGTCCTGTCCATGTCCTGTCCAGGTGACACCTCACGCCGGACGGCCGCAGGGCGGGGCATCGGGGTCCTCATCCAGGCACAGCGCTTCGCAGACGGGGCACCTGCCCCCACGACGATCTGCATCGTCACGTGACACGTCCTCCTGCCGCTGCGTGGACGTCACAGTGGACCGCGCGCCCGTGTGCTCCCCCGGTGGCTTCATCCGCTTCGTCGCGTGGCGTGGTGGTGTCACCGTGCGCGTTCGCCCATTTCGTGAGAACGTCACCGGGATGACGTCCGAGTTCCCCCCATGTTGAGGCGCAGCCCCCGCCACCCCCCACTTCCACCACCTCGCGCTCTGACCTCTGACCTCGAACCAGCGCGCTGGGCGCCCGCGGCCTGTCCTCCCTCGGCCTGTCCTCCCCTGGCCTGTCCTCCCCCGCTCGGTCCCCTCCTCGCTGCTTCCGCTCCGGTCGCGGGCGCGCAAGGCCGTGACGGTCACAGTCGCAGGCCAGCCTCTCCTCACAGGGGGGCGCGACGCTGCTCCCTCCTCTGCCC
>NW_011889606.1:51404-52415 GCF_000151845.1 Pteropus vampyrus | reverse complement strand
CGGAACACTGCACTTACCTCTTTCCTTTGAAAAGGACTTAAGATCTAATCTTTACATCTAAGTATAATTTTCCAAGTAAGCACTTTTTGAGGACGACGTAATGACCCTGATTCTTTTGCAGATAGGTCCTCTCTAGGAAGAAGAATCTTATTTCTGAAGCACCTTTAAATATACCAGTACCGGTTCGCCCATTTAAAGAGGCTCAGCATGAATGTCATCAGAGCTCCTAGTACTCACTGTACCTTTTAAATCTATTTTCACCGTCCTCAATTTGACACATTTATCGTGAATGCAGCAGATCGTTGCCGGTCACCGTTACAGTGCATGATTCATTGTCTGGGGACCCGCCTCTTCACTGCCTTCTGGGAAGCAGATGCTCAAGACTGCGACCCTGAGCTGGTGGCTGCGCACGCTCCCCACCCAGCAGCCATACGGGGCCCGCCGTCTGGGCCCCCGGATGTGGGAAGCGTATGTGAAAGTCGTCTCAAACACCAGCGTGACAGGACTTGAGTGCGCGGGATGCCATCTTCACCGACGTCCCCTGTGAAGCTGTTCGGGGGAGTCCTGACACGGACGGCCTGGGGACGACCCTCCCACCCGATGGCCAAGTTCCTCCTGCCTACGTCACTCTCGGGTAAATGTCATCGCTCTTCTCGGTCCTCGCCTCACGAAAGGGTCCCCGAGTCCAAAGGTCGCGATCTAAGCGCCTCTACCGCCTTCTCTTTCCTCTCCTCTCTTTTATTCCAATCGCCAAGAACCTGGGGCAGGTACTCGGCTGAGGGCACGCCCCCACACACCTGCGCCCGCTCAGACGGCGCGGGGCCTCTCGGCAATTTCTACAGGACGCTGCCCCGTGAACCAGTCTGCTCCTAGCCACCAGCAGCCGTCACAACGCCACACACGCTGACCGCTGACCGGCTTGCTCCAGGGCCACCAGCAGAGCCTAACTACGAAATCGACATTTTCATTAGCTTGAAGCAATAAGCAGAATTCTCAGAATATTAGCTCGCT
>NW_011889606.1:47988-51039 GCF_000151845.1 Pteropus vampyrus | reverse complement strand
TCTGACATAGAGGGTAATTTTCCTTCCATTTTAAGCTTCTGGTTATAGACAGACGGGGGGGATGTTTTCCCCTCTGTCAGTGCCAAGCCGGGGACAATGGCCCTCTTCACCTGCATCCACAGGCCCTTCTCCCCTGCGTGGAGGGTGGGGCACCTTGTGTCCCCCTAATGGACGGGACCTCTGCCTTGACCGGGGCACTTGGCTCAGGCTTCCACACCGGCACCCGCCTGGACCTGTAAATACCGAAAAGCCACAGCAGGTAAGGCCGAGAGTCGCAGGTGACTTCCAGGTGACACTTCCGATTACTCTGTTTCTCGCCGTCAGTCAGTCAGTCATTGCTCTAAGTTCTTGTGTGTGTGTGTGGGGGGGGGTAGTTGAATTTTTTAAATTTTTCATTAAACTTATAGGAGTGACATTGGTTAATATGGTCATTTAGGTTCCAAGGGTACGAGTCGATAGCACATCGTCCATGTGTTGCGCCGTGTCTTCACTTTCTTGCTAGTCTGCACACGCATTTCTTTCCCGTTTTGTTTGTTGTTTTCAGAAGAAAGGGTGCGTCTGCCACACAGCCGAATGGAACCGGAACCCAGGAAGGTAGGTTTTTTATTCTTTATTCAATTATTTAAACTTTGGAGTTCAGTGACATGTACTGCTAAAACTCACTGGAGCGAAAACCTAGTACAGATGACATGGATTATTTCACAGCTTTGCATTTAAAGAAGAAATTTAACATATTTTAACCATTTCTCTGTTAGTGGATTTCTTTTCTTTTTATTGAAGACCAGTAATTTGTTTCAATATTTTAAGGAATAATGACTTATGGACAGGCCTACACGGAGGCTGACATTCTACACTAGTTTTGATACTAAAAAAGCCACATCACCTGCCAGGTGACACAAGCTCTCTGGACTACAGTTGCAGCAAGTTAGTCACGTCAAAAGGAAAGCTTCATCTCTAATAACCGCTGAATCATGGACAAGAGCATCTCTCGGAGGTGAAGGCGAAGTTACAGAGAGGCCGCTCCGGGACTGAAACCTCATCTGTAACCACGAGACCCTTGAGTGCGCTGATTTTAAGTCAGAGTAATTTCACGGCAGACTCTCTCTACTTATAATTCTGCTGTCATCTGGTCTCAAAAGACCTGATCTAAAGTTAGTAATGCTCATTACATTAAAGCTTACCAAAGCCACTTGGAGAAATTAAACCCTGCCGGTTAATTAAAATCGGCAGCACTTATGCGGTGCTTCAGATTATTACAGGCCCTTGACAGGTGTGCGGGCGGCTGGATGACCTGCCTTTTGGAATTCGCTGCTGCTTTCAGTCTTATGTATAAATCTCGCGCTTCACAAAGGAAACACATTGGAATGTAACCTGAGTAACCCTGAAGTTTATTTTTACTTCTGCTTAGTTTTTATGAAATGTGGGTTTTTAATAATTATGTAGTCAAATCCTCTTATTTCAGGCCCGATAACAGCAAGAAACGAATGTCTGTTTCCTTAGTTAATTCCTGGTAAAAACTAGAGGGCATGACGCTTAGGAGATGCACAGACACTTGCTGGTGACTCTGATGCACATGCTGAGCTTAGTTCAGCCGGGACGCTCCGTTGTTGGTGTTACGATGAAGCGCACATACTGAGTGATCATATTAAAAGCGAGCCTTGAGGATAAGACGCGCCCTGGCTCGGTGCGTGGCACACAGGAGCGTCGGTGTTTGGTCAGACGCCGGTGGAGGAAATCGGCCATGGAGGGAGGAAGCTGTGAGCGAGCCACACACGTGAAATGGCCCAGCGGTGACCGGCAGCGCGTGTCCTTGCTCCTGCTCACTCATCGAAGAGCTAGTCTAGGTCACAGCTTTTTGCTTTGGGGACGGACTCGAGATGACCTCGTGCTCTTGGAAATTATGTGCAAACTTATGAGTTAAATGCCTCAATGTGTTTTTTCCTCTCGGGAAAAGGAGCACGGCTTCCAGAAGCTTCTTCGAATGTCTGAGATAAATAAAAGTTAAGATATCTCTGTCTTAAACAAGAGTCGATTTATTACTTTGGATCAATGTATTTCTCTAAGCGACATGGTGGACGATCACTAGCCAGCAATACTGACATAGCCAGGTCTTGAGGCTTCAAACAAACGAAAGCGTCACAAGGCTGTCACCGCACTTCCCAACACGACGAAGCCCCCACGTGTGTGACCGGCACGAGGACAGGGACGCTTCCGCCTCGGTCACTGGCTGTTTCCAGCTTCTGGAGCAGCTCTGGCGTATGAAAAGTCGTCACATTTTGTCGAGTAAGTAACTTAAAGCTCAGTGAACACTGCTTCAGAAAACAAAACAATGAGTGGACTTCGTGGTTATATTTCAACAATTCAGTGACCTGCCTTTATAACTACTTATGAACTCGAAGGAGAGGACATAAAATCCAAAATCCTCCGCAATACCAAGTTATACAAATCCTAAGTATTATGAGAGAGTTATTTCACGTGCTCAGATTTTAGGCCCTAAATAATTAAGTCCAAAAATAGCTAAAGTTATTTTCCAAACGGCCTATCATCATTTCGAAAATGTTCCTGGTGTTTGGTGTAACACACGAAGGGCGCTGGGCGAGTGACTCCCCTCTCTGTGACATTCGTGACACTGCATTCAGGTTTGAATTCACAACTTGAATAATCTGGTTTGCTCTCGGAAGGGTTTCCCATGCTGGAGTCACGCTAAGCGAGTCACGTGATCTGTCTGATCCATCCATCAAAGCCCAGCGTGCACGTGCAGCAGACCGTGCTGGTGACCGAGACAGGTGCCAACGAGCTGACACTCAGCGAGGGGAGGATGGCGAGATCCAGCTCTTTGGATTAAACCGCAAATGATTAGACAATGAAACAGAATGAAAGAAACCAACAAACCGAAGAAGGAGGCAGGACCCAGCCGTGGGCAAACGCCGTTCGCGTGCCCGCGTTGCCGTGGAGCAGAGCACCTAGGGGCGCTCTAATCTGACAGTCACCTGGCCCGTGGGGACCCTAAGACCCAAGCGGCGGACTGGCTTGTCCAGGATAATGCAGGTG
>NW_011889606.1:37285-44964 GCF_000151845.1 Pteropus vampyrus | reverse complement strand
CCTGCTCGTCCCCGCGGCGTGAGGGCCCCTCGTCGGTGGAGGACGCGGGTTCCCAGCAGCCGCCTCACAGGTGACGGAGGGAGTCGCGGGGAGCACGTGCTCCGCTCAGAGGCTCTGCGCAGTGAGTGGGGTCGGGCCCCCCGGGTCCAAGGATGTGATGTCGCCCTTCCCCGCACCTCCCGACCCTCCGAAACGCGACTTCGAAGCCCTGCAAGGCCAGCTCGCAGCTCTGCACGACCACTGGGACCCGTACCCGCCCCAGGCAGTCGCTTCCGGCAGCTTCCGGCAGCTTCCGGCCCTTCCAAGCCCCGCCCCCGGGCCCGGCCTCCCTCAACCTGAGGCCCCGCCTCCCTCAACCTGAGGCCCCGCCTCCCGCAACCTGAGGCCCCGCCTCCCGCACACCTGATCCCCCACCTGCCTGTCGGCAGAGCGGGCCTTGACCTGCTGTGCGTCCAGACAGCCACTCCCGGGGACGCGCTGTTTTACAGATTTCGCTCGCTCCTGGAGGCTCTAAACCACCTTTCGGTGAAAGGCGCCTGAAAATAAGCGAGCGTTTCGCTTACCGTGACCGCGGAGACGCCCAGCCGCGACAGGCCTCTTCGCCTTCGCCCTGACCGGGTCCTGACAGTCACCTGCCCATCTCCGCGCGACGGCGTCACCACTGTGCGCACCTCCGAGCCCCGCCCGGCACCTGTGGCCAGACCCCTTTTCGGCGTCTGTCCCCGAGGAGGTGGAGACGATGACGCAAAGGCGTTTCCGTCGGAAGGGCCGCGGGGCTGCCCAGAGACGCGCGCGCGTCAGTCCGACGGGAGAGCGCGCCTTCTACAGCGGGGTCAGGGGCCGGCCCGCCCCGCAGGTACGTTACTGTCACTCGTGTGTAGCAGTCCCGGCGGCAGAGGGCGACCCGCTTCAGGCGAGGACGCACCCGGGGAACGACTCCTGCGCGGGCCCCTCCTGGACTCGCTCCCGTGGTTTCCTTTCTCTCAATAGATGCCTTCCGACCCAGGCTTTCTCTAACGTCCAGAACCTTCTCTGCAGCGGAGATGGCCCCGGACCTAATTAGGGTCAGTGACTGGCCTGATCCTCATTGCTGTAATTCCCAGGGCACACACGCGAGATGGGAACAGGTCTTATTTACCTAAAGGCAGAGCAGCAAAGCTTTGGGCCTGAGATTTAACATCTTTCTAAACACCGTCCTCTGAAAAACAGCACTGGCCTGGGTTGGGGGCGGAGTCCCCAGTGGGGGAGGGGAGGTCCTGTCTTTGGGGCAGGGACTGTAGCCGGCAGAGGCCCAGCCCCTCTCGTGTGCCCGCGGCAGGGCCTGCGCTCTGCAGACGTAGTCTCAGGTGTGACAGCTGCCGTGTCCAGCAAGTGGTAAATCCTGCCGCCGCCCTGGAAAATAATCCTGAGCGGGAACAGGGGGAGATTGGACCCATTCCTAAAAGGATTCCTGGAGGTGAGGCAGCCCTTGGTCGACCTCACAGATTGCTAGGACCTTGTCAGCTTGCAACACGCTCTCCACAGACAGCCTCTGGTGCGTGCATCACCTGCCACCTTGCTCATCCTCCACGGCCTCCCAGCCCCGCCTCCCACTCCGTCACTTGCAGCTAAGCTCTCTGAGAGGCGCCTCACTACAGCTCTCCTCCCAAGACCAGCGGCCCAAACGCTGGACGAGTTCATGAACTAGGCTTTGAGGTAGACACCTTTGTTTGACAAGTAGCCCTTGAAGAATGATTGACCTAAAAACAGTACAAAAACCTAAAAACAGTTTAAAACCTAAAAACAGTACAATTGTTATGAGACTCTGTTATTGAGTACCCAGGAGCCAGGCTACGATAAGCTATGATAGATCTGTGACTAGACCACATCGCCCGCCACGACAGTCCTCCCAGGCGCGTCCTTCCTTGGTGTCATTTTAGAGACAAATGCTGTCTTACAGGGATTAACCCGCTAGTCCAAGGCCACACGGGGACGGGTGGCACGGCCAGGATTCCATCACAGACTGTGGCTGCGGATGAAAGCTCTTTACCACCAGCCTGGGCGGCCTTTCCCCCAGTTTGGTCCACATTCCCATGACGGATGATGTACCACTTTTAATTACTTCAAATAAAGTTTTATAAGCCCCTTCTCTGAATCATCGCATCTTATCATCCACAGCGCAGGAGGAAAAATTAAGCAAAACAGGGAAGGGTAAGATGAGATGCTGAAAACTTCGCTGATCTCATTCGACAAGGAAGCGCCGGGCCGGCAGACGGGCCTGCAGGACGAGGTGATGGCCGCGCCGCGGTCCGCGGTCCCAGCGAGCGTTTCCACGTGTGGTCACCACACTGGGCCGTGGAGGGTACACTGTGCCCGCCTGGGGGCTTCGGAAAAGCCAGTCCGACAGCCACACTGACGAGCGTGTCACTTCCTCATTAGCCGGACTAGAAATACATGTCACATGAGCTTCGCATCTGTCGCGTTCTACTGTCTGATGACAGAATCTGCTAATTTGCCATTATCGTCATCATGTCTTTTTTTTTTTTTTTAATTTTCCCAGGTAATGGCCAATTATGCCGGATCTAATTATTTCTCTTCCCCACAGTACTGACGGCCGTAGTGGAATCTCCAGGTTCTAAAATAATCTCAGAGGGCAGAGGAAGAGGGACGCGTGAAGAATGGTGAGTGGCAGAGCCCCCTTTCTTACTGGCTTCCTTCTGCCTCAGTGTACCTGTCCCGTGGGCAAGTTCAAGAGATGGTTGTCACCCACGCGTCAAGCAAGGCGTGCAAATTAGGGCGCGAGGTTCGAGTAAAAACCGCTGGGGAAAAGCCTAACGATTTCAGTGCACCATGTTTCAATCTGTTGGCGTATTTTCTTTCAAAAGAATAGTAAAATTTACTAATTGCTAATTTTGTAATTGGTGCTGTGGTTGATTCTACCTACAATATTTACCGAAGTGGATCCAAGTTATAAGGAGTATCAGTACAATTTTCATTTTCGAAAAGGGGCAAATACTTCAGATTTTTAAGATTAAGATTAATTTAAAATTTTAAAAAAGGTGGCATTATAAGAATATGAAACGGCAGGGAGATTTTAATTGGGGAAAAAAACAACTCGTAACATCCTAATTTTGCATTTTCTTTATTTCATTGACTTACACTGTTATGTTTTCATTGAAAATGGTAAATTATTGAAAATCAACACAAACCATCTTCAAAAAATTTAAAGAAAATGTATCGTGAAAATTAAAGCTTAGAAAACATTTTTACAACAGGCAAATATTTTTATAATATTTTCTTAAAGAATTCAGAAGCGGGGTCAGTTTTAGCTTGGACGGCTTTCCACGTTCTTCTATAGAACGTCCAAATTTGCGCTAGCTAAAGGCAGGCCCCCGAGGTTTTCGGCTCCCCGATATGAATCATGGGCAGTGATGGAGGCAGAGCCGACCACACCGGCCCTTGAGATGATCGCAGAACCTCGGAACCACATGGGCCTGGCACTGGGGGACCTGGCGACACAGGGGCAGTGGCTGGACAGCCTGGGGCAGCCCTCGAGCTCATCACGCCCTTGCAGGGTGACCTTGGACATTTACTCAGCCTTCCTGAGTCTCGGCTTTCTCATCTGTAAAATGGGCTTGCGGACAGTGCCGAAGGGTTCGGTGAAGACTGACGTAGCAAAGTGCTTAACGCGGAGTCCGCACACAGAGCGGAGACATTATCTAACATCATCACGGTCCAGTCCTATGAAAACATCATCTGATGCCAGGGGCCCTGTGGCCTGTCTCCCCGGACTCCTGGACTCACCTGTCTTCTCAGTGGGAGGTCCAAGAACGACGCTAAACACAAACAAAGCCACCTGCAAACCTTGTCTTCTGTCTCCTGGTGTCATGTGTTCACCACCCGATGCAAAGGATCGGAAGGAAAAGGGCCGGGAGCAGTCGCACGCCCCTTTCCAGTCGCTCATGCCTGGCCTCTTAAGGGGGCAGCCAAGACCCTGATCCCGAAGGAGGGGACCGCAGCCCAGAGCGTGTACTGCGCACCGGACACTGCGGACCCTGGGAGAATGCGCCCCAGTCCCATGCTGCAGACGGGAAGCTAGGGTCAGGGACTCTGGGAGCAGAGCAAGACCACACGGCCACCAGGTGCTCCTCAGACCCAGGCAGTGTGGCTCAGAGCTGACCTGACCCCGGATGTCACCCGGCACTGGCTTCAGGGGGGACACTGCAGGTCTTTGTCCTTCGCCGGGGTGCACTAATGCACCTAGTGCGACTGTCCTAGCTCCCTGCTCACACCCCGTGCACACGCGCATCCGAGCCCGGCTCCACACTACCCACGCTTTCCCACCAATTCTCCAGCCTCTGAAGGCAGCTTTGAATTTTCTTCATGTAAGAAAATGATTGGGTTATTCTTTCAGCCATAATTTTCCTGATGTCAGCGATAACATTAAAACTCTACTGGGGTCGGGGAGAGGTAGATGGGGGAAAAAAGAAAAAAAGAAAAAAATTTTAAATCATTTCTTGATTTAAAATAATTAATTGAAAAAGCTACTGGTTAGAAACTAATCTTTTTCTAGTCTACTCTTTCAAATATTTAGAACCTATTAGATCATGAGGATTGTTGAAAGGCAAGTCTCTATCAGCGATACCAATGAGAAGGTCTATGAAGGACTTGATAAACGGATGTTAATCTTAAGGAAATACTTGCCAAGGACGTGGGGACAGGCACGGCCAAGCCGAAGCGGCCGGAAGAGACCAGGTACCACACCGTGACATGGACGTCCAGGGTCCCCTTCCCGCCCTCCCACCTCGGCCGAGATGCCTTTACTCTGGATGGCATGATTTTACTCCCTCGGTAGGGCACAAAAATAATTTTTAAAACATCCTGTTAAGAGACGGAAAGACGAAAAGTTGGCTAAAAAATATAAAAAATGACAGCATCCGTATTACTATTCTGGGGACCCCTAGTCCCCTTTTAAAAGCTCCTTCTGACCGTATCGCAATTAATCACATGCAGGCATGTAACTGTTATAAATTTTATTAGAATGATAGAAAATAATGCATACAGATAACCATAGGATACGGACACAGAAATCTGAAGATAATTTTTATACTTTTCAATATGAAACAAGATGCAGATCTCATGGAGATATATTGTTAGAAACACCAGGAAACAGAGAGTCATCGTCTTGAAAACGAGAAGCAGAGGAGCATACGGGAATTACTAAGTAATAAAAAGGTACAACTCGATTGTGTGTGGCATAAAATACAGGTATTGGGGACGGTGTTTCCCCATTGTTGACTAGAAATAACAATGGCCGAATGAAGTCTACTGGTCAACCTACTGGTCATTCAACTTTTCCTAGACACACACAGTATATACAGTATGTACAGACCTGGCAGAGAAAGCCATAAATATTTTTCTCCTTTGTATATAACAACTTTATCTTAAATGTAATCTCTAAGTGTAAATTAATGCTTTATGGTGATATCAGAATTCTGCTATTTTTATTCTTTTTTGATATCTGAACTGTCGGTTTCAAATTCTGATATCTTTGCAAAGAACGAGAAATGTGAAGTTGGTAAGAAAGAGGTAAAAAATTGATCTCGCAACGTCTAACAGTCTGCTGATCTTCATACATTCTTTACATATTGCTATGAGGTCACGTCTTCAACAACCCTTCGGAAACCACATGTTGAAAGACGAGTCGTACGTATCAAAATCAGCAGTGTCACCAGGTTCCATCACGAATATAACGTGGGAACCAAAAGGCCTGCCAGACTCACTCAGAGAGACGGCTGGGTTTCATGAGAGAAACCATCTCTGTCAATTGAAAAGGAGAGGGTCTCTCAATAGTATCAGAGCCTGGAAATGAATCGTGGGAATTCTGGTTAACATTTGCGTTGAGATTCAAGTCGATTCTCATTTCCTCCACCACGTTTTAATAAAACCTGGACACTTGTTCTAGGTGTGAAGGAAGCTTTTTTTTTAATCTTTTTTTTTTTTATTTTGAAAAAGGATAAAACGTGATCATTTCAATTTTATAGTACTGAATGAGAAAAGAAAGCAGTATCTAGAACGGAATGCAAGCTTTAAAAATGGGCCGGTCCTCACCGCGACGCAGCGGGGCACGCTGCCGCCTGCCCGGTTCCCGCAGGGGGTGACCCAGCTCGCTCCAGTTTTCCCCGTGCCTGTGACACGCAGTTCACAGGGCGGAGGCGGGCGGGCCAGGAGCTACTGCTCCACGCTTCATGGAGGAGGTGTGGAGGTGTAAGGAGCACGGAGCGGTTTGGAGTGATCCCACAACCGCTGGACAGGGCACCTGTCACAGGCAGCTTCCTCCCCCGCCAAGACACGCGCCCTTTGCCAAACAGGGTGATTTGCAAGATGCGTTTTTCACCGTTTCAGAATAGTACTGGTTAAGTCTCCCAAACGATGCTGCTACAATGAGAAATAGCACTTCGATTAAATGAGCTTTTCTACATTAGGAAAAAAAGACACAATAAATGTGTGTGTGTGCGCGTGGGAACGTGTGAGTCTTCACCCATGGGCAGTGCTTAAAATCATAACTTAGGAGCATCTGTGTCCCAAGTCCGAGCTATGTAATATGTAAATTCCTTTGGTTTATCAAGTAAGTATTAAGGCATTTCAGATTTCCCTAAAAGGATTTACCGTTTTTTAAATTATGTTCATATTTTACCTATCTAGAAAGTTAAAAATACAGAGTTGGAAAAAAACATGCATTATCACTGCATTTCATGAAAGCACTTTTTTTTTTTGTAACCAATTACCTTTCCAGTAAATAGTAAAAAAAAAAAAAAGAGTTTCTGTCACCACAGGGCATTTGCTATGAAGCACAGGGTTATCGGTACATAACTTGACATGGGGTGGACATTTGCGATGGCGGACGTGGACCCTCGTGCATCCGTATCTGTCAAAGAGGATAAACAACAGCTCATTAACGAGGACTGTACCCAAACGAGCAATCAGGGCAAAAGCCATGCTTCTCAAGTCAGCAAGAACCTGACTTGAACAAGACCACACGCTGGGATCAGCCCCATTTTATTCATCAGTGTAGCATATACCAGTTGCCAAGAGTATCTATAAAAACATTTGAGTTTTGAGTTTTCTAAAACAATTCTAGGCTCTGTTCATCTAGTATTATTTAACTTTAATGGATTTGAGTTTTCTAAAACAATTCTAGGCTCTGTTCATCTAGTATTATTTAACTTTAATGGAAACTGAAAAAAACAATTATTCTGAAAACAATTATACTCTGTTACAGACAACTTTAATGTAATTCAATGGCTTAATTAAAGAAAGCTTCATTGGCTATGAGTTTGAAAAATCTGTGTTTCTGCTTTCCACATTTTTAGATAAATCATTATGCGTAATACAAAACATCAATGAAAGCTCCATGTCGTAGAGTCGCCCTCGTCTGCACCAGTCTCGCAGCACAGCAAGACGGCAGACTCCAGCAGGAGGGTCCACTCCTGACCCCACGGCCCTACGATGCGAGGGCACTGCTGTCCCTGCACAGGTGTGGAGCACACTCCGTCTCACAGTTCCACCTCGGCCACACGGAAATGTTAACTCGGTCACCTGCACTGTTCTCGGAAGGAGAGAGCAAGGCTTATTATTTTAAAACCATCACCACCATCACCACCACCACCACCACCACCATCACCACCACCACCATCACC